>NW_026110882.1:57500-61085 GCF_024679095.1 Eriocheir sinensis | reverse complement strand
TGAAAGAAAAGGAACCAAGGGGAACGAAAAGAAAGGGAAGGGAAGGATTACTTTATACCATGAAGGAAGGAAAGGAAAAAGGGTATGAGAAGGGAAGGAACGTAAATTGACGGAAGGAGAATGAAGGGGTCGGGGAAGGAAGCCGAGGTAATGGGCGGGGGATGGGGGAGGGAGGGTATAAAAAAAAGTTTGATGTCTGACTTCGTTCTGTGATCTTGGCGATTCTCTCTGCTCGTCTCAATATGGTTTGCTTTGTGACGTGTTTTCCTTACTCGGGTAACTCATTGGTCATCCATGTATTGGTTTATATTGACGCGTGGTCCTGTTTTGAAAAAAGAAAAAGTGTGGGGTCGTTGTGTTCGAGCAGCCCCGCGCGTCGCTCAGGGGTCCGGAATGGGGGTCGAAGTGACTCGCCAGGTGCCGTTCACTCTCATCGGAGACTTAATTAATATAATTTATTTATTTTCCTTAAGTTTAAGATACGTTCCGACTCCCTGGGGCAGTTATGTACAGTGGTGGGTTTATGACTTCTTGATTGTTAACTGAATAGCTGGCAAAGCCTCACGCCTCGCACTAACGTCTGGTCAGCAGGTAGAGACTCAGCCTAGCCTCGCCCCGCCGCTCGCCACGAAGCCGACGAGTCTGCACACCGTCACGGCGACGTTGAGCTGTCACGCTGATTTACTCAATACTCTGCCTCTAACAACAATCCCACCATCTTTTCTTATTCCTACGTTTATTAAATGTTAGATAACGTCTCTATATACCGTATTTGTTTATTCATTTGGCGTGAAGGGAAAGGAGGCATTTGTTTCGTCAAGTTAACCAGAAAAAGAGAGCGTTTTCTATCACTAAGCCTCGCGTCTCCCCGCCTCGTTAATGCCCCTCCGCCCTCCAGTGACCAGTCAGTCAGCCAGGTGTGTGCGTGTGTCTGTGTGTCCGTGTTTGTCTGTGGCGAGTAATCTGTGCCGAGTGTCGACGGCGTGAGGTAAGCCAGCCAATCAAGTGTCGTGAAGTAGCCATGAGCATCACCAGCTGCTTGGCGGCGTGCAGCGTGTGGAGCCGCGCGATAGTGTTCCAGGAAGTACCGCCAGACTGAAGGGTCGCCGGGACACTGTGCAGCCCGCGTGTCTGGGTCCGCCTTCGTTGTGGGGAACAGATACACGCGATTAGGATCAGGGCCGAGAGAATACAGGGTCCGCGCAAGGAGCCACCAAAAACTCCACCGGGCCGCGCAGGTCGTGACGTCACAGGGTGCGTGCAGGGAAGAGTCCGAGGTGGCTGCCGCGGCCAGTCTGGGTTCAACTGTGGTGGAGGTGCCACTGTCATGCCAAAGCATGACAGTAAGACAGCAAAGAAAAACAAAAGGGAAGATCCTGATTGGTCAGGATGAAAAGTTAGAGGACATAAGAATACTGATGAATTGTTCTGAACTGTAATAGTATGCACTGATGTTGCTCCTAACATATTATTATGCCTTTTCCGAAGTATGCACCAGTGTTTTGTTACTTGGATAGTGGTATCATTAAATGTGACCCTAGTCCCTACCACTTTCATATCCTTTGTGCAGTGAGAATGTCAACTGACAGCATATTCTCACAATATACTGTAAAAAAAGTTTGATGTCTGACTTCGTTCAGTCGATTCTCTCTGCTCGTCTCAATATGGTTTGCTTTGTGACGTGTTTTCCTTACTCGGTAAACTCATTGGTCATCAATGTATTGGTTTATATTGACGCGTGGTCCTGTTTTGAAAAATGAAAAAGTGTGGGGTCGTTGTGTTCGAGCAGCCCCGCGCGTCGCTCAGGGGTCCGGAATGGGGGTCAAAGTGACTCGCCAGGTGCCGTTCACTCTCATGGGAGACTTAATTAATATAATTTATTTATTTTCCTTAAGTTTAATTTACGTTCCGACTCCCTGGGGCAGTTATGTGTACAGTGGTGGGTTTTATGACTTCTTGATTGGTAACTGAATAGCTGGCAAAGCCTCACGCCTCGCACTAACGTCTGGTCAGCAGGTAGAGTGTGGCCTAGCCTCGCCCCGCCGCTCGCCACGAAGCCGACGAGTCTGCGCACACCGTCACGGCGACGTTGTGCTGTCACGCTGATTTACTCAATACTCTGCCTCTAACAACAATCCCACCATCTTTTCTTATTCCTACGTTTATTAAATGTTAGATAACGTCTCTATATACCGTATTTGTTTATTCATTTGGCGTGAAGGGAAAGGAGGCATTGTTCGTCAAGTTAACCACGAAAAAAAAGGAGCGATCACTAAGCCTCGCGTCTCCCCGCTCGTTAATGCCCTCCGCCCTCCAGTGACCAGTCAGTCAGCTAGGTCGTGTGCGTTTGTGTCTGTGTCGACGTGTTTGTCTGTAAGTGCCGAGAGTGTGTAAAGCCAGCCAATCAAGTGTCGTGAAGAACTTGAATCACCAGCTGTGGCGGCGTGCAGCGTGTGGAGCCGCGCGATAGTGTTCAGGAAGTACCAATTGAAGGATAAGGGTCGCCGGGACACTGTGCAGCCCGTGTCTGGGTCCGCCTTCGTTGTGGGGAACAGATACACGCGATTAGGATGAGGTAAAGGCGAGTGGTATCAATTTCAAATCTTATTTTTAACGTTTTAGGGTCACGCCCACTCTGAACCTCTCGATAAGGCTTCTGGGGAATTGACCGCCTTGATCCGACATTACGATTACGATTATGCAAAGGCGGAGGATGTGGGTAGAAACGTTGAAATTATGGTACAATATAATGAATTAAGTTGTCTTCATATATACATTAAGACCTCATAAAATAAGGTGTATAGTAATTGAGGTGTCATACAAAATAAGGTAAGAGTATAGCAATTCAGTTGTCATCATATAAAAAGGAAACGAGCAAAGCGTGTAACAGTAACTCGTAAACTCACCCTACCAAAAACAAGTTCTTCTCAACGACTCGAATCCTCTCGGGACGCCTCGCGAACCTGAGCTGATTCGTTTTGGAGCACCGTCATCTGGCTTTCCAGGAACAGCGATAGGCAGCTTTTTATTCGTTTGTAATATTGTAAAGCAAATATGCCACGAAAAAGTTTGAAGCGAAGTCTGTGCATTTCATAGAAGGCGACAAGCACTTCAGAAGCTGTCGTTGGTTTGGTCTCACCTCGACGCCTCGTAGCAAGGGAGAGTGCGTAACGCGGCAGCGAGTCATCGTTGCATGAACTTGAAACACTGTGGCCATTGCAATAATGAGGAACTCTTAATATATTTGTGTCAACGTACTAATTAGATAACCCTTTCTCAGTCATGCCAGTCTTCCTGCCACACGCCAGAAAGACATCTTCGTGAACCCCGGGACGCCTCACCACAAAGACGAGACGCACACACATTACAGTTAACTTACTTTTTAACGTTTTCAGTCACGCCAGTCAGTCTGAACCTCTCCGAAACACGTTCTGGGGAAACTCTGGACGCCTTGATCCGAAGATACGCCATGTCAGTCTTCATTTAATTGCCAAAAGTGCCTCAAATAACCTTTTTTCGAGTTAGTCATGCTGAACACAACCGCAAAGATGAATTATGTCTTGATCCGAAGAGGACGTATGTCCG
>NW_026110882.1:47500-50000 GCF_024679095.1 Eriocheir sinensis | reverse complement strand
CCAGGCTGAAGAGGCTGGTGAAGGCAAATGACAAAATGAATGACGGAAGACAGAAGGGTAGGCTGAAGAACTGCTATGTAATAAAGCAGGGGAACTTGACCTTTTATTGCAGCCAGCACGCCTCACCACCAAACCCTGTCTACCAACAACCCTACCCCCACCACCACCATCCTCATCAACAAACCAGCCCTCCACCTTACCCTCACTAAAACCTAAAACAAATAATGCTAATAAAAGTAAGAATGCTCAAAAAAAAAAAAAAAAATCTTGGCTGGGCTGCACCGCGCCCCCACATTCGTTATCACCCTCGCGGTCCCGGTCATTATATTTTTTTTAATATTCTCCTCTCTCTCTCTCTCTCTCTCTCTTTCTCTCTCTCTCTCTCTCTCGCTCTCTCTCTCTCTCTCTCGCGCTGACACAATCCGCGAAATTGAGATATTCGTAGTATATTATTTTAGTGTTACGTGGATTATGATTTTATTATTATTCTTTAGGCTATTCGAAATAAATATTATTCATAGATAGAAGCAGTATTTTACTATTTAGTCTTTCATAAGCCACAGATTATTTGTTTCTGAAGGGGTAAAAAAAATAGTAACATCCATTGTCAACGCTTTCAGATATTAGCGCTCTGTTGGCTCATGGAGGAAAGGAGGGGGAGGAGAAAGGGTGGAGAGAGTGAAATATAGTGAGAGAGACTGAGAAATATGTTGTGGGCCTCTATTGACGTGACCATCCTACTACTACTACTATGTAATAATAATAATAATAGTAATAATAATAATAATAATAATAATAATAATAATAATAATAATGATAATAATAATAATAATAAGAAGAATGATAAGAATGATATAATAATAATAATAATAATAATAATAATAATAATAATAATAATAATAATAATAATAATAATAATAATAATAATAAAAATATGAATAAGAATGAAAATAGTGAATATAATAATACAAATACAATACCACTACTACTACTACTACTACTATGTACTAGTGATAATAATAATAATAATAATAATAATAATAATAATAATAATATTAATAATAATAATAATAATAATAATAATAATAATAAAATAATAATAAAATAAAAAGAATTATAATATTGCTTCTACTACTACCATTACCGGTACAACTACCACTACTACTACTAAGCCCTGTACTACTACTACTATATTACTACTACTACTACTATATTACTACTACTACTACTACTACTACTACTACTACCACTACCACTATTGCTACTACTAATACTACTACTACTACTGCTACTACCTGCCTACAACTACTACTATTACTACTACTACTGCTAATGCTACTACTATTACTGCACTGCTACTACTAATAATAATAATTGTAATAACGATATAATGTATAATAACAACAATAGCAATGATGATAATATAATTATAACAATACTGAATATTATTATTATTATTATTATTATTATTATATTATTATTATTATTATTATTATTATTATTATTATTATTATTATCATTATTACATTATTATCATTATTATTATTATTATTATTATTATTATTATTATTATTATTATCATTATTATCATTATTATTTATTATTATTACTATTATTAATATTATTATTATTATTATTATTATTATCATTAACTATTATAACAATAAATAGTACAACTTCTACTATTACCACTACTCATACTACTACTACTAATCTCTCTCTCTCCTCTCTCTCTCTCTCTCTCTCTCTCTCTCTCTCTCTCTCTCTCTCTCTCAAATAAGCTAATACAAATTTATATTTCATAAAGGGCAGAGGCAAGACAGAGGCCAGGATGGGTACACACACACACACACACACACACACACACACACACACACACACACACATGGGATAGTTGTGGTAGTTGAAAATCCTTGGATTCACTGTTCATCACATAGCACCACCAGTTTCTTGTTATGAAACAAGTACTGCTGATACAAGACTGGAAATTTCTCCATGACCTCTCTCTCTCTCTCTCTGTCTCTGTCCTCTCTCTCTCTCTCTCTCTCTCTCTCTCTCTCTCTCTCTCTCTCTCTCTCTCTCTCTCTCTCTCTCTCTCTCTCTCTCTCTCTCTCTCTCTCTCTCTCTCTCTCTCTCTCTCTCTCTGACACGATACGCAGTGCAGGATATTCGTAGTATATTATTTTAATTGTTTCATGGATTAACGATGGTTGAGCGTGATGAGTGAAGAATGGACTAAGGAGGTATATAGGGTAGGAGATGGGGTGAAGGGAGTGAAGCATGTGATGAGCTGGGGCAGAGGTGGGCGGGCAGGGCCTTGGAGAACCATAAACAAGGAAAAGTTTTAAAATGTAAATACAGCACCAGAGGAATGACTGTCCATAGGGAGATCCTAATTAGCCTCCACCACTCCGCCCTTATGAATCACCAGGTGGAAACTGTGAGGGTCCCCAATAGGCATGCTTTTTCTTCAGGGGTCCATATTCATTTATTTTTCCCT
>NW_026110882.1:12500-42500 GCF_024679095.1 Eriocheir sinensis | reverse complement strand
CCAATGCAAGATGGCGCCACTATAAACACTCGCCTGCGCCAGAACGGGCTGGGCCGACCATCAGGACCTACCGGAAAGAAGCCTTGGACCGACCATCAGGATCCACCTGGAAGAAGCCTACCGGCGCAATAGGCTGCAATGTAAAAAAAAAAAAAAAAAATATATATATATATATATAAATCATTGATATAAATAATAAACAAGAGTGGACCTAATACCGAGCCTTGTGGGACCCCACTCGTAACACATCCCCAGTCAGATCTTTTACCATTGATTTGCACTCTTTGCTTCCTATTGCTAAGCCATGCCTTTACCCAGTTCAAAACCTTACCCTCTACACCGTGAGCCTGTAATTTAAGCAACAGTCGTTGGTGAGGAACTTTGTCAAACGCTTTACTAAAATCAAGATAGATTACATCATAATTTTCATCTCTGTCTACCGCCTCAAATACTTTACTGTAGGACAAGAGACTAGTGAGGCATGACCTACCTTTCGTGAACCCATGCTGCGAGTCATGAATTAAGCTGTGTTTCTCTAGATGCTTCCGAATGTTCCTGGCTATTATGGACTCCAGCATCTTGCCTATAGCCGATGTTAAGCTAATTGGGCGATAGTTTGAAGCAGCCGACCTGTCCCCCTTTTTAAAAATCGGCGTCACATTAGCTACTTTCCATAAGCTGGGCACATAGCCAGTATTTACCGGCATCTTAAAGATGTCGGTTAGTGGACCACTGATTACATCACCTAATTCCTTTAATACCCTCGGAAAAGTCCCGTCAGGACCTGGCGACTTATTCCTCTTAAGTTTATCTATCTCATCCTGAACTACTTGCCTGGTAATGATTATATCCCTCAATTTATCGCCATCCCCGCCCTCGTACACCTGAACCCTTTCTGGAATAGTCGTTCGATCCTCTTGTGTGAATACTGAACGGAGGTAGTCGTTCAACAATGTGCTTATATTATTGTAATTTTCTACTAGCTCCCCTGTGTTTGTTTTCAGCGGTCCAATTTTCTCCTGTGTTTTTGTTCTCTACATCTGAAAGAAGCCCTTAGGATTACTTTTTGCCTCGTTTGCTACTTTGATCTCTAGTTCCTTTTTGCCATCCTGGTGTTTTTCTTCACTAATCTAGATAGTTCGACATACCGGCCCCTGAAATGTGTCTCACCATTCTTTATTTTCTGATAAATTCTCTTCTTTAACCCTATCTCGTGTTTTAGTCCACGAGTCATCCACTTGGGGTCATTGTTTTCTTTTCTAAGTGTTCGCTGTGGTATATGCTGTCCTTGCCCCTCTACTATTACTCTAACTAAATTATTGTAAGACATTTCTATCTGGTTCTCCTGGCTCTCTAATCCGCAGTGCTGACCCTCATGTATCCCTAAATTATCCCAGTTTATCTCTTCAAGATGTCTTCGAAGCCCCTCGTAATTTGCTCTTCTAAAATCTGGCACTAACACTGGGTTTGGTTCGCGGGTCACCGCCCAGTCTAAGCTAAAACGAACTGTTCTGTGGTCACTATTTGTATATATTTGTATATATTTGTGGTGGAAGTGGGGGAGTATCTCAGAAAATAGTTTTTTTCTGATGGAATTCAAGGTCACAGTTGCATGAATCACTTTAAAAACAGGGGGTATATGTTTCATGAAAAAATGGTGGGTGACATGAAACTTCCCAAATTTCGAAAATTCCTGGACACTCATTTTTTTTTTCATAAAGGATATGGTTCGATTACATTACAGATACATCTAGGTGAAGCTTGGTGATAACAAACGCCTAGTTTAACTATGAAGGGTTAAAAGGATACTGCTACTACAAAACTCAGTGGCTACACTGAGTTGGGTGTCGTATTCAGGGGTTCTTACCGCTGGTATTATTGCTAATAAGAAAACTTACCGGTAATGTCTCCAATAACTTGTTGGAAAGAGCCGCTGGCATACGTTATCAGTGCCAGCAGCACCTGTGTGCAGGTGGGGGATGGCGTGTGCCCTCCTCGTCCTCCTCTGTAGATAGGGCTCCAGCTCCGCTATCAGCCGAGTAAGCTCTTGTCGAGGGAGTCTGTACTGACTGATGAGCTCCGCATCACTCACGGAGAGAGGGTCAAGGTGAGCACGTATTATCCTTTCTCTCCTTAAAGCACGGTCATGCAGAACAGCGATAAGAATCTCCATCGAGGGTGCTGGCAGTGGTCTGACTGAGGATGTAAACAAACGCAATCCCTGTACCATCTCGCTTTTATGGAAGGAATTTCCCATATCACCTCTTACTTTTATTTCTTTGTCAAGAAACACTAATTATGACATATTTCATGTCAATATAAAGAAGGTTGTAAGAGTTACACCAACTCCGTAGAGGTCGTAACTTACATCCTCCTTACAACTCCTTTACAACCTCCCGGATGCTTCCTGAATTCGGCAGAGGTTGTACCTCGGCCTTCCACCGTTGTAAGGCTTACAACCTGCTTTCTGAATAAGGCCCCAGGCAGTCTACAATCGGCGGAAGGGCCGGCCAAGCTGCTCGCCCGACGAGGGCTGGCGTGTCCCTAATGGCAGTATATCTTTTTTTTTTTTAATGTTTACCTGCACGTTGGCAGGAGGGGCTATGTTGAGAGCCCGGCAGAGGAGCTAGGCGTCAGGCCATGAGGCCCTGCCTAGCTGGTCGGAGGAACGGCTGCATTTTGCACCCGTAGCCGGAGCCGAACGAGCAACTCAGCAGTCTATAAGCTGGCTCAAAGGCCAGGAGAATTGCTCGTTCGACGAGTGCAGGCGTTCCAGTGCAGGTGAAGAGATTTTGATTATAATGTTTACATGCTCGTTGGCATAAGGGGCTATGGTTAGAGCCCGGCAGAGGAGCTAGGCTTCAGGCCATGAGGCCCTGCCTAGCTGGTCGGGGGCACGGGTGCATCTTGCACCCGTAACCGGAGCCGAGCGAGCAACTCAGCAGTCTAAAAGCTGGCTCAAAGGCCAGGAGAGTTGCTCGCTCGACGAGTGTTGGCGTTCCACTGCAGTACATCTTCTTAAGATTACCCCCATAATAGGGGGACAGGGCCTTTGGCCAAAAGGCGGCCCTGTAAGGGGGGACGGGCAATTCAAGTCCCGGTGGGTGTAGGGACGCCTCCGCCGCCGCCACAGCCACGGGTAACAGCCGGCGAGCAGCGACGGAGGCACGGGGTCTCAGGGCAGGCGCCCAGTAGACACCCATAGCGGTGCACGGGCGAGCAGCCGACCGGTCGACTTGACTGCTGCGGGGGGGCCCAAAGCGAGGATAACTAGGCGGGTCAACCACGCCGCCGCAGAAGGACCCCACAGCTGCTCGCCCGACTGCAGTGCATCGGGTACGCGGCCTTTATATATTATATCCGAACATCAAGAGGCAAAAATGACTGCCTGAAACCGCTGTCCAATCAGCGACGAGCTTACATCAGCAGCTTAAAATACATTTGCAAGCTACATGTATATAATATATAACTTGAAAAAAAATAATAATAATCGTAGAGCTGTTTTCATTGGGGTCATCCATTTAAACAGTATGCATATTGTGTGATGTGTCACGCAATGATATAACGATGGAACTGGCACTGATGAATAACCGGAGGAATATCGCTTCGTAGCGTAGCCTAATACTACTCCTTTCTGAAAAAAGATTTTGATTTCAAGAATGCTGTTATTATTGTTATGCTATGAAATACGAGAATAGTAGTGGAAAATCAGTCTTCACTGCCACTGACCATTATAACAATATGTACTTCTATTAAATTTTAAAATGATAACCAAAGAACAGATGTCAATGCCATTAAGCACTATGGCAATACGTACTTCTACTAAACTCTCACCTGTATGTTATTTATACAATGTTATAACAATGGAATTGGCACTGAGGACAAGTGTTTCGTAGCGTAGCCTAATATTTCCCCTTCTACATTAAGGCTTCATATGTTAAAACCAAAATATGCTATGAATGCAATGTTCCCAGGAATGTAAAGCCATGAAATCACCCCTCCCCCCCACCCCCGCACCTGCCCAAGATATACGAAAATCATAAAAGAGATCATTTTTTGCAATGATATTTCAACGGAATATTTTCATAAGCTTCAGAAACTGACGTGTTACCAAAAAAGTCAAACAATCTGTTAGTTATAATTACCCATGTGCTTTTTTGTATTGTATATTAGTAATTGTTATACTAAAAAGAACGTATTGCAATAGATTAGCGTCATCAAATGACGCATCTATTATAAAAGTTGAATTCTAAGGAGTAAAATTTTGTTCCCTGCTTTATAATACTTGTCAACATGTTATAGTAGGATATCAATGTATTATTATTACTATTTAATATCACCATGAATTAGGCATACAATTGTCAATGGAAAAAACCCACGACAAATAGATCACGCCACCTTATAGGAATGTCGTCCGTCAGTGTTTACCGTCTCAGTTTTGTATACATCGCATTTCATAGTGCGTGGAGGTCACCTTGACGTACGTGACCAATTGTAACAATTATTTTCCAACCTGTAAATCGTCACTCCTTCACGAGAGTCCGACTGACACACAACGGAGTCGCTCTCGCTACGGCGCTTCATGTACATATAGGCTACGAATATAATTCGCCTTAAGGAAGCTGAAGTCTTAATCAACGCCCTTTAAACGCCCCCCGGCAAGCCCGTTACATTTGGTTGGCAGCGGTCACCACCGCGCCTGTGCCTTCGCTACCTCGTTCTCCTCCAAGCTCCAAGCCACGAGAACTCACCAACAAACTCCGGGGACAGGCGTAGAAGGAAGGAAGGAGTCACAAGCCAGCCGTCCGCGGCAACTCACCAGGCGCCAGCTACAAGCAACTCACCAGGCGTCGGCTACAAGCTCTATACAGGCGTCAAGCCTCAAGCCACCAACAGGCCTACGCAGCCGAAAGCGAGGGCCACAATCTACAAGCCGCTCCCCCGCCTCAAGCCAGCACTGCAAGCCACTCACAGCTCACTCGAGGCCCGCCAGCAGGAGGCACGCCCCGCTGACCTTGGAACAACCCACATGCCCCTCGCACCACAGCGGGCGGCAACACCGCCGCTGCCGGGAGCATCGGCCCAAACTTTTTCCGGCAAACAGTCAACAAGGGAACCCGAGGACATCTCCCAGTGACTGCAAGCAGTTACCACTACCGTTTCCTGCAAGGCGTCTTCTCAAGAGGTTACACACCCAAGTCGTCTTATCTGCCACCGCGGCCCATCTCTCAATATAACAAGAACGCCGCAGCCGTCCTACGTCTGGCGACAGTTTTCCCGCACCCAGTCGCGGCCGATCAAATCGCTGGGTCAGCAGTTTCCAGCAGCCATTACGAGTCCTCCGCTGCTGCCGCGGCCGAGGTTTCACGACGCGACTCCAACGACTGCACGTACCCGAGGGCGTCCCCAACCTTCGCCCTCTCCACTACATCAGCTGATTAATCTTGGTATTTGTGGATTTTCCCTTCTCGTCAAAATATGCCGGCTCGGCTTATTTCAGTTTTGTTTCGTGCAGAGGCACGACCTTTTTATTTTTGTGTTCCTAACACTGTTAATCAGTCATAATTGTGAGAGTAACGTTCATTCGCATACGATATTGATCCCTTATTATTGTTTGCGAGCGGGTTTACTGTGAGTTCCCTGATCAAAGTTAATCTTCCTCAGTGCTCCCTGCCTCCGTTTTCTCTTCGCCGCTCGAGGGAAAACGAGAGCTTCAAAGGTATACTCACTTAATTTTCTCCTACCCAAAATACCGCAGTATTTATAGAGCTATTTTTTTTAATATACCCATAACATTATGACATTCCATTATAACCTTAACTTATATTACGTCTACCTGGCACCCTGCTAGCCATTCTTTCTTGTTTTTTTTTTTTTAGGTTTTCGGCGCAAACTATTAATTCATACACGTTCCGTTTATTGGTTAATATTTACAGCTATCAAATATGCGCCTATATTGTAACTGATTTACACCATAGTATGAACAAAGACACTCTCGCTAAACTCGGCGACACCTTTAAACAGTTGGCTCGTCCTTCAAGGGAGGAGGAATTGGAGCACGGTGCGGACACCGATGATTTAAATGTTGTAAACTTGCGATCGGGTACTACTTACTCTTCCCTCCCAAGGGAAAGCGCCCCTTCACCGCCGGGTTCGTCTGAATACTTAACCCCCACTCAGCCGATCAAAATGCCTGACGATCCACCTCCCCCCCCTCCTGCAGGGGCCCCACCCCACTTCCCCCTTCCCCCGATTCGGGTCATTCCAACTCACGCCAGTATTCGGCAATTCTCGGGCGGCGAGACCGTTCCTAGATCTGTGTGACTCTGCCATCGTAAATTCCTCCATTACGGAAGATCATGATAAAATCGCTTTCATTCGGTCACAGTTACTTCCAGGCTCTCGGGCACTGAATTTGATGCAGTCCTCAGCGTTCGCTTCGGGGGACATTGGAGTAAACTATGAGGTTTTTAAAAGGAATTTCATGAAAATCTTCGGGGGCGGGAGTAAACCAAGCATCGTTAGACAGATGGCACACACGGTTGAGTTCCTCCAAAAAAATTCCTCAACAAAGCCGATTTGGGACGCCATGATTGAGGCAAATCAGCTGGCGGTTGACTGTGTCAAGAGCCTAGAAGACACGTTCTGGCTTCCAGGGGGTTGTATGCAAAAGCACCAGGTGAAAACAGCTTTCGAGTTCTTTTTTTACTTATTTCATATTTCAGAGACGAACTGCCGTTCTGCCCTTCTTTTGGCCTTCAAACCGAGCGGGAAGTTGGTTGACTTCGTCTCAGAGTTAGAAGTCAAGGTTCAAGAACACCCTCACCATCAACCCCTCGCAACAGCCGCAGCATTGCAGGCACAAAGTAAGGCATCTCTCACCTGTAGTTTTTGCAAACAATCAGGACATTCTGAACATACTTGCTTCGCGAAACGTAGGGAATCAACACATTCAAGACAGGGCTCAGATAGGAGATCAGGAGGTTACAGTGGCGGGCATTATTCATCACACAGGAACCCTAGGCCAAACCATCAGCGGAAGGCTGCCTTTTGCCTTGTCCACGGGAATTGTTTTCATGATTCAGACAGTTGTTCTGCAATACAAAAGGCCAAGGAGGAACAGAAGTACAAGTCCTCGGCGGACAGTAAACCACACTCCTCTTCTCAGAATAAAAAAGACATGACTTCGTGACAGCCCCAAGGCGTACATCCAAGTGTCCCTTAAGGACAATACTAATTGGGAGCAACTTGACTCCGTCATTGCCGCCTTGGGCCGGACAAGCAAAATTGCCCTCCCTTGCAAGGTGGGCAAAATTTCACTCACATTACCGGTAGACACAGGTGTGACAGTCAATGTCATCTCAGACTCCGCTTACAGGTCACTGACACGACAGGCGAGTGGGGAAAATTGGCCGCTCCAAGAGAACGACCTGAATGTGGTAGGCGTGACGGGCACCACTTTGGGAATCCTTGGGCGAGTACCACTAACAGTCAGCTTACATGAAAAAGTATGTCCCTTTCGAGATTTCTTTTATGTCTCTAGCAGGTTTGCCTTACCTGTGGATGGGATCTTAGGATTAAACGCCATGAAAGACCTGCACATAACCATAAACCCTGAAAGCAACGCGATCGTGTATCAAGGCCAACGCATACAGGGGATGGTAAATTCAATGCCTCTGTCACCTGTAATCCCACCCTCAGAGGGGGAAAATGACCAACCCACCACAGACTCAGGGACTGCCACCGCCCAAGTGTCACCTCTTACGGTCAAACCACACGAAAACATTGCAGACTTGTGGCGGACAGTAACGGCAGTCGTAGAAAGTCCTCAAATAGTTCCAGATCTTGCTGCAAAACTTGTTAAAATCCGTTTGCCTAGCGCCCCTCCAACGGGCAGTTATGTGTGTATCGACGGAGCTCCTCACATACACCGCGTGACGGTGGAGGTAACTCTCGCGACAGTCAAGGAGGGAGGTTTTGCAGAGGCATTGGTAATAAACACGTCTGGATCTCCTGTATCCTTAAAACACGGTGCTAGTTATGCCAGTGTCTAGTGTATGGGAGAAATGTCGCCCCGGAACCAGCTGAATACCCTTCAGCCCAAGTCTCAGGCATAACCTCGGCTTGTCAGGCTTCTCCCGAACAAGGCACAGCTAATTTAGAGGCATTCCTAAAAGTTGCACACTATTCCGAAATTAAGCCAACCTTAGTCCAGCTACTGGAACATTATAGGGGGGCGCTTGCTCTAATAGGCGAGCCGCTTGGAGTTACGCAGTGTGCTGAACACCACATTAAGTTAAAACTAAATACAAATCCTGTATATATCAATGCGTACAAGCTCCCCCACAGTCAGAGGGAGGTCGTGCAACAACTTATCTCTGAAATGTTAGAACAAGTTGTCATCAAAGAATCAAGTTCCCCGTGGAATTCACCCTTGTTTCTGGTTCCAAAGAAAGACGGTTCTTATCGTCCTGTGATTGATTTCCGGCGTGTGAACACTGCGACCGTGGATGATCATTTTCCGCTTCCCGTTCTTAGAGATCTTCTGATGTGTCTCGGTAGAGGAAATAAAGTATTTACGAGTCTTGATCTGGTCAGTGGCTAATGGCAACTGCCCATGGCCCCCGAGTCACGTGAAATAACGGCTTTTAGCACGCCTCATGGCCACTATGAGTGGACGAGGATGCCGTTCGGGCTCAAAGGAACTCCCTTGACCTTCCAAAGGACAATGAACAGTATTTTTGGTGACTTGCTGGGCAACTCTGTCTATATGTATTTAGACGACATCATCATAGCAGGTAAAGACGTGCATGCACACATGGAAACACTAAAAGCAGTCCTACATAGACTTCAAGAGGTCGGATTAAAGCTCAAAATCACCAAGTGTGAATTCTTAAGGCCTCGGATCAAGTTCTTGGGGCATGTCATGGACGAATTCGGCATCCACACAGTGGACGACAAAATAAAAGCTGTTGCCGAGTTCCCTCAGCCAACGTCTGCGGACAAGGTACGGTCTTTCTTGGGTGTCGCAGGTTATTACAGGCCTTTCATAAAGGACTTCGCAGCACGCGCGAGTCCCCTAACCCATCTATTAAAGAAAGACGTACCATTCCAGTGGCTTCCAGCTCAACAAACGAGCTTTGAGGATTTAAAGAAAGCGCTTACACAGGCTCCGGTCCTTGTCTTTCCGGATTTCAAGGACCCCTTTCAGCTTTGTACCGACGCTTCGACTAGTGGACTAGGAGCCGCTCTGATGCAAACAGATAAGTACGGCAAAAAGCATGTGATAGCGTTCGCCAGTCGAGTACTAACTGCTCCGGAAAAGAACTTTTCTGCTACCCACCTAGAGGCTCTTGCCATTGTGTGGGCTCTGAAGCATTTTCGTGACATAGTGATGGGGTACATAATTGTGGTGTATACGGACCACGCGGCCATAACTGATCTTTTCAAGGGAAAAAACCTACACGGTCGTCTGGCAAGATGATTCTTAATGATCCAAGCATACAATCCGGAGATAAAATATATCACCGGGAAAACAAATGTGGTCGCAGATGCCTTATCTCGGAATATTCCGATAGGCGCGATTACCACCCCAGAGGTCATCCACAGCTTCACTTCACCTGAGCTACACACTGCTCAGCGAGACCACCCTGTGTGGAAGAGGTTAATTTACGCCCTCGAGTCGGGAGACGAAACAAACCTTCCTGAATTGCCAGTTCCCTTTTCACAATTCTTCCTATCAGAGGCCAACCAAACCGGTACCTATAGACCAACTGGTCATCCCAGACAAATACGTCCCCGTGACGCTTAAGCTGGTCCATAACACACCCATTGCGGGTCACCCAGGAAGAGACAAGACGCTATCTGTCACCAGACGAGAATTCTACTGGCCCACATTACGGGTTGATGTAGAAAAACATGTCGCACATTGCGTCGTTTGTGCTAAGCACAAGGGGTCCGTAAAAGGGCCAGCACCTACGTTGCAATACCCAGTTCCAGAGGCGCCATGGGATGTTGTTAATATAGACTTATTACAGCTCCCCCAGAGCCAACATGGTTCGCGCTACTTATTGGTGTGCGTCGACCAGTTCTCTAGGTTTCTAGTTCTAGCGCCTCTCAAGGACAAGACAGCCTCACGCGTGGCCCATGCCCTCGTGACTCACGTGTTGTGTCCACATTCGTCTCCTCGAATTCTTTTGAGTGACAATGGCACCGAGTTTAGGAACTCAGTATTGAGCGAAATAAGCGCTCAGTTTAACATCACGCAATCCTTCATCACAGCTTACCACCCAGCTGCTAATGGGTTGGCGGAGAGGGCTAATAGGAAAATCTTACAGGTCCTCAGGCCTATCGTGAACGATCTCCACGATAACTGGGAGGATTGGCTATCGCATATAGCCGCTTCCATAAATACGTCGGTAAACGACTCTACGGGGAAGTCTCCCTACTGCATCTTATATGGGGTGGAGAAACGTCTTCCGTACGACTTCCTAACAATCCCTCAACAACCTCTCTACAACATTGATAGGTACGCACAACAGCAGATGCATATGTTTTCTAAGATACACTCCGATGTTAGTTGTACGTTAAAAGTTACAAAGGTTGAAATGATGTCAAAACAACACAGACAGGCCGTCCTGGTGAAATTAATAGAGGGTGACACAGTCATGATTAAGCAAGCGGAAATGAGTTCGAAACTGGGGGCTAAATTTGTGGGTCCTTACCGTGTTGTTCGTAATTTCAGGTGAAATCGGTTCGAGGTTCTCGAGTCGAATAGTGGAGTCAGTCTAGAAGTTCACAGTGATCGTCTGAAAGTAATTCCCTCACCTTTGGACCTTGATATTGGTAATTCCCCCTCAGAGTCAAATGTTCAACAAGATAATCCCAACACCCATAGCTATAACTTGAGACCACGGGTTTAAATACCTCATTCCCACCACTTTCATATCATGATGTTGCGTTTTCTGATCATCTTGTTGTCCCTCGGCTCCCTGCTTGCAACGACACCCATCCACCTGAAGCCTGGTGCCCTCACGGCACACATAGGAGAGGTCTTCCTCATAGAAGATGTGCTCCTCGTAAAATATCCATATACTTCCTTGACCAACACCACTGACACAATCAGGATAGTCTCAGAAAAACTACTCGGCATGGCAGACGCCATACGGGCTACCAAGACTAGGGAATCAAAGGCACCTTCTAGTACCAACTCTCTGAATCTTTTTCAACTACTGGAGGATAGGATTCTGTTCCTACGGGGAAAAGTTGATGAGGTAGACATGGATTATAATTTTCACTCAGTTCACTCTCTGGTAAAAAGGGGGTTGCTCAACATCGTTGGGTCCGCCTCAAAGTTCCTCTTCGGTACGGCAACCGACGAGGACGTACGCGATTTGCGGGACCACTACGCTCATGTACTTTCCTTTGCTGCCCGAAATCGCAGGGTGATCAACGCCAGTTGTAGAAAACTTGCGCGGTTGCGTTCTAACATTGAGGAACTGCTGGAGCAGACAAATAAGTTGGTAGAGGTTATCAACATAGTTGTCAAATAGATCGACCAGGTGAATCAGTTTCTCCTCCTAGATCCGGCCTTGCATGTACTGGACAACGTCATTAACTCTGTCGCAACGGCAAATCAGCAGGTTATTAGCAACATGGTTGATGCAGCGCACGGTAGAGTCACACCTGCCTTGTTCCCTCTACATGATTTGAGAACGACTGTCCATATCGGGTATCAAAATTATAGCCTCACACCTTTATTCAACCCAGACATGAGTCAATATTTTTACCCCTTGATTGAGTCCAGCCTCACCCCCGATGCCATAATCATTCATGTTCCATTTCAGACGGCGAACGTGTTTGAGGCACACGAAATTGTCCCGTTCCCTTTTTCAGCTAAGGACAGTGTGTTAGCCCTGGACACGTCCACGTCTCTTGTTCTAATCGCGAAGGATTTCGCTCTGTATTCAATGGGTAGCTACTCACTCTTGCAATATTGCAAGGAGACGGTCTTCGGGCGATTATATTGCTCTGCGTCTCTCTTTGCCTTCCTACCAGTTCGGGGAGGGGTATGCGAGATCGCCCTCACCCGCGTGAACGCGTCTGACGCTCTTTCCCTGTGCCCTTACAAGCAGCTACCACCAACACCTGTTTTCCATAGGAACTTTCAGGGTCTGCATTATTTCTATTTCCCTCAGTCCTTCTATGTCTCAGTTATCTGCCCAGAGGGTACCACTTATCAACGGGTTACTGGTTACTATGCCATAGCGGAAGCATGCTATATCCGCTCCACTAACATAACAACGTACCCGTCCCGGATCCGTCTGGTTTTCACGGCCAATATTTCCCATCGAGTGTTTCCTCTACGGTCTCTCGATAACATTCACTTCTCCAGCATCTCTTATGTGACTAATTCCCTTAATTCATTGTCTTTCGCAAACAAAACGGAGTTTGCGGAAACCCTGGAGGAAACGCTGCCTGAATTCCTGCATCTCCCCTACCTGTACCCTGGATTTTTTGTACCAATGTTTCTGATGTTCGTCAGTCTCGTCGTCATGTGCTACCTTATTAGGAGGAACTCTGTCCTGCACGATTATTTGGTTGTGCAGACACGGCGACTGGATGCAGGAAGACCACTGGCAAGGTAGTTTTTCCTTTTCTCTGGCAAGTCAGCGGACAGAAACCTGGCATTCCCCTGCTCCTATACTTAACATTGTACTATGTTTCACTATTGTATGTTTCACTACTGTATTTTTTTTTAGGAGCTAGATGAACGTGTCATTGTCTGTAACTATGCCAGTTGATAGCTTTTCTACGTGTCCTTATATTTATCTTTTGAGAGATTTCTTATGTTTCATGTCACACACGTTGTGTTTTACCTCTCACTATTTATATTATAACTCCACATATGTTCTTACATAGCCAGTGTTTTATTGTAATTGTATCATAGGCAGTCTGCTTGACAAACTGCTATTTAGATTTTTATATATCGCGAGGTCGCGATCACTGGTAGGTGACCGAGCAGTGTTATAGTAGGATATCAATGTATTATTATTATTATTTAATATCACCACGAATTAGGCATACAATTGTCAATGGAAAAAAACCACGACAGATAGATCACGCCACCTTATAGGAATGTCGTCCGTCAGTGTTTACCGTCTCAGTTTTGTATACATCGCATTTCATAGTGCGTGGAGGTCACCATGACGTACGTGACCAATTGTAACAATTATTTTGCAACCTGTAAATCGTCACTCCTTCACGAGAGTCCGAATGACACACAACGGAGTCGCTCTCGCTACGACGCTTCTTGTACATATAGGCCACGGATATAATTCGCTTTAAGGAAGCTGAAGTCTTAATCAACGCCCTTTAAACGCCCCCGGCAAGCCCGTTACAAACAACGAAAAGAACGATATGCTAGTGGTTCAGAGAACAGAATATAACTTCTCATTTGATAACGCTCATTAAGTGCGATACGATTTTTTTTTTCGTGTGTGTATTGATTAAATGACTTCGTTGATGAAAAGTATTCCAAAGATTATTCTATTCCTCTTCAATAAAGTGATGTCCGCTATTCTCGTCTTTTAATCAATATGAATAAGGAATCATCTCAACGTTTGACATATTAGCTGTTTTATGAACGTGAAAATGAAAATTCATGAAAATCCAATTCATTTTGTTTTTTCAACCTTTTTGAAATACTTAATGTGAGAGCCGACAGCATCTAAGAATAAGAGCCTAATTATGCAACATAAAACATGTATCATTTAACAAATATCAAGTATACTAAGCAAAGAACACTATCAACACAATAGCAACAAACACTGGCCTCTCACTGTTTCATGAAACAAATAACTGATATCTCAAGCAATTTACTATGTCAACAATAGCAACAAACACTAGCCTCTCACTGTTTCATGAAACAAATAACTGATATCTCAAGCAAATTACTATGTCAACAATAGCAACAAATAGTATTGCCTATCACTGCCCACTATACATATAACAGCATCAATAGCAGCTGTCTCCATCATATTTCCCATTCCTGTTAGCAGGGAAGGGGAGGGTGGGCTGGGTGGCAGGGAGGCAGCCAGGTAAATGTGTACAGGTAAAGGTAGCGTAATTGGCAGCATAAAACAATGAGCATGGATGTGCTATCAGTTAGATAAGTATCAAGGCACCTCTCCATTCGAATTTGATCTCTTGTGGACACAACTCAATTTGCTTATGCAAGAGCAGCGCTATGCGAGCTTTTTGTTTTCCTTTATGTTTCCCTTGCTATAAAAAAAAAATAATAATGATCATAAAAGAAATGGATTTTAGAAATAATTATGAGAAGAGTAGTACTTCATTATTTAGTAGTTAGTGGTTAGTATAAGATTACATGCATGTAATGTCACCTGTTGCAGATTGAAGGTGTGTCTGCGGCTGACGCAGGCATCTACCAGTGCCACGTTCCCGTCAGCTTGGAAGAGGAGGAGCTCAAGGTGGAAGCCGCCCAGCCAGTTGTGGTAAGATTTTAATGTTGGATCATTTTCTTAAGAGGTGGACGAATGTGAGTGTTTCTTTCCAGGAATAGATCGGTAATGCCTTTATTTTTATCTGGGAAGCCTGGAAAGGGTTGAGAACTTGAGAGATATAGCAAAGTTAAGGTTCAAATGCAAAAAGAAAAGTTTTAGTTGGTTCATATCTGCCATATGCCATCAGATCAATATCATGGCTTCATAGCTTGGCACTTAAAAAAAAGAGGACTTGGATATACAATAACGTAAAGGTTTAAATGCAAAAATAGACTTGCCTACATTATTAGTTTCATACCTTATCAAAGCCTTCATGCCAATATGAATCATGCCTATATATCTTAGAAACTTGAACAAATTACTCATAAATATAAGACCAAAAAAGTTTAATTCAGTTCGAAAACAGATTAGCCTACATTATAATGTTATTGTTTCATACCTCGAAGCCTTCAGGTCAATATCATATCTTGAAAACTCGACAAAAAACTAAGAAATAAAAAAAAAAGTTTATATGCAAAAATAGCCTAGCCTACATTACATGTATTTTTTTTCACATTTCGTCAAAGCCTTCAGGTCAACATGAATCATTTCTGTATAGCTTGGAAACTCTAAAAAGGACCAATGGCCTCTTTCACAGTTCGCCATGATGTGTTAGTAAACCTGCAAATCAACACCAAAGACTTAGAAATTTCACTGCGTAGTGTTTTGTGTTCATGCATAGGTTAATACTGATGGACTGTGGATTGGCTCTAGAAATATAAACAACTGAATTTTTTTTTAGAGCAAAATAGCCTACCGTACAGTCGTGGGACACAAGTGTTGACACAGTTTCAAAAGGTTTCGGACGCCGCTAGCGAAAGACGGCAACTATCCAGCAGAGCTGGACGACGCGGTTCGAATCCCCACGCTACCACTCGGATGGCTTAAATGCTGTCCTGAAGACCACCCATCAACCCCGGACTAGAGGAAGCCGTCCAAGCGAATCAAGAACGAGTTCTGGAAGAAGCCTTGGGCCGACCATCAGGCTCCACCAGGAAGATGCGCAACAGGCAACGACGGAAAAATGTGTGTGTGTGTGTGTGTGTGTGTGTGTGTGTGTGTGTGAGAGATTGCCAAAAAAGGCGCCAGGGGTATATTTTTACGAATATTTTTTAAACTGACTAAATTAGTTTTCTCGCTCAACACATGGGGGGGATGCTATAGTACTACCAGTAATGAAGCATAATCGGTAAAATAAAAAATAGGGTCCCTTTAAGAGATTTTAAATGCCCGCGCTGTTACGCTATAGCGCTGCCACATGGTATTTCAAGGGCTTGTACGCGTAAACATTCATTAGAAAGTATATTTCTGTAAGTTTTGTCATCCATCATCCTCTATCCACTCGTGACGGCTGCCGAATGTGAAATGCGTACTCTGCTGCTCAGTTCTCCCACAGACGTTGACTGGGAGGACATTGAAAAATTATAATCCAAAAACGTCTTTATAAAAGTCTTCTGGAACAAAATGAAGACCCAGGAAACACGCAAGAAAGCAACGCAAAAAGCAAGAGTCACGACTCTATCTTCACACCAACCGCACCGCGACCACCACCACCACCACCTTCTGAATAGAAATGGCAAAACACATGAAATGGAAAAAAAAAAATCTCGAAAATGTGTTTTACACTTCAAAAAATTCAGAAAATCAACAGTCTGATAGTCTGTTGATTTTGTACATTTTAAAAAGGTAAAATGAAATTATTTTTCGAAGCCGAAACAGAAAATCTAAAATTTACAAATAGGGTTTTTTTTTAAACAAATAGAAGATTTTATGCTCTGTTTGAGTTTCCTACACATTCACCCAATTTTCACGAAATTCACAGACAACAAACAACATATTAAAATTTCAAAGACATTGACGACAGGGATTTTTCTTACGAAACTGTGAGCATCAACTGCACGACGATTATGTTTCTTTAACCTGAGAACGTTGGGAGACCCTTTTCAGGGCTTTCAGTGTCGGGGGGGTGTGGTACAGTGGACCTAAAGGGCTCTCCATAAAATGAATGTCCGAGGTCATTGTGGTAGGTGAGTGATCTTGAGGTGGGCTTTTTTATCGAAGGTGGATGTACATTCCTGTTCTTTTCTTAGTCTCAAAATGCAGTGTAATTTTGTCGTTTCCACCTTCTCGGCTTTCCCATAGCCGAAGCCCACGGGTTAAAAATCTGTCATGAATGCTCTTGTTTCCACTAGTCCACGCTCTGTAATAAGATTTTCTGCATTCCATAAGCTAAATACTTGCTTGGCTTTGGTCGTTAGTGTGCATTCTAGAGAGAGAGAGAGAGAGAGAGAGAGAGAGAGAGAGAGAGAGAGAGAGAGAATTAATTTCTCTCTGCAAATTTGCTCAAAATAATAGCCTAGTTTTCTTAAATGCATAATAATAACTTAATATTCGTAAATGCAAAATAATAGCTTTGTAATTCAATTCAATGCATAATAGCCTACTAGTTTCCTAAATGCACCGGCTGGCATGGACGATGATGTCATTGCATAACATTGCCAAGCGAGAGAGGTGGTCGTAAAAGATGCAAGAAGTTATGAGATGTCTAAGAGCGTTATTGTAAGTTGTGAATTTATCGTACGAAATAAAAATAAAAAATGAGCAAGATGTAAGAAGGAGGAGGAGAGGGGGGCAGGAGGGGAAAAAGATGATGATGATGATGAGGAGGAGGAGGAGGAGGAGGCGAAATAAGAAAAGATACATACATAGGAAGAACAGACACAAGAAGACCTATCGGTCTATGGCGAGGGTGTCTGTTTACTACCGCTACTACTAGTAATCTACGTGTGGTAAGACAGGACAGAAAAGATGAAGGCTCCTCCCCACCCACCTCTCCCTCCGGCAACGTGCCGGCAGGAAATAGTTAGAAGAGAACACCATGTACCTTTAAGGAAGAAAGGGCCATGGAAATTTTACAGTAAAGAGAGAAATAAGAGGAAATTACTACCCTTAACTTACACTACTGGTAACCTAAGCTGAGGGGGAAAATGACTTCATTACATAAGAACATAAGAACATAAAAATACAGGGAGACTGGTAGAGGACGAGTGGCGTACACAGAGCAGCCCCAGAATCCCCCCTAATACTCACGATGGGTGAGGTGTAGTTTCAGGGGCACAGGTGGAGGCTTGATCCTCGTTTTACCGGCGGTACTAGGCACGCACCAGTAATCTGTCACCTTACTGCACCCACACCTCACTCCACCTGTCATGCGGACATTAACTGTTGCTTTACTCTATTGTTAACTTACGCTACTTGCAATCTAGGTTGTGGGGGAGAATAATATGAATTTAGGTTGACGTCTTGCTGCAATCTGTCTGAAAACATACGAAGAAGGGTCAGTATAATCGTATGTCCCTGAAGTGCTTATCCAAAGAAGACTTAAAGCTATTGATACTCTGTGCGTTAACTACTGACGGTGGGAGTCTATTCCAGTGATCGACGACTCTGTTATTGAAAAAACTTATGCGCACCAATGTGTTACATCCGTTTCCCTTTAACTTCATACCGTTGCTGCGTGTTCTTGTGTTGGTATCTCTCTGAAATAGACTATCTGGGTTAATGTCGAATACATTAAGGATTTTGAACACTTCAATTAAGTCCCCTCTTATCCTTCGCTTTTTTAGGGAAAACATATCTAAACGTTTTAAACGCTCGTCATATGGCAAGTTTCGGAGCGCTGGAATTTGTTTGGTTGCTCGTCGCTGTATCTTTTCTAGCAAAACTTGATCTTTGATATAGTTAGGTGACCAGAACTGAACGGCGTATTCTAGGTGTGGTCTTACAAATGCTAAATATAATCTCTTCATAAGTTTGGGTGATTTATAATCAAAGTTTCTTGAGATTAATCCCAACATCATATTGGATTTTTTACTCGCTGCAGAACATTGATCGCTCATTTTAAGAGTGTTACTGATAATGACACCAAAATCTTTTTCTTGTTTTACTTCGCTGAGCTCATGTCCTTGAATCTGATATTTAAAGTTAGGATTTTTTTCACCTATGTGCATTACTTTACATTTATCTACGTTAAAACTCATTTGCCATTTTTTGCTCCAGTCGGCAAGTCTTATTAAGTCTGATTGAATGTTCTCGCAACTTTGACTGTTCATTACCGTACCTCCTAATTTGGTGTCGTCGGCGAATTTGGCTACTTTTGATAGGATATCAGTTGTAAGTCATTCACGTAAATTATGAATAGTGGTGGCCCCAGGACCGAACCTTGGGGAACGCCACTGGTGACGGGTTGCCAATCCGATGCTTCACCATTAAGAACTACACGTTGTTCTCTGTCGGTGAGCCAGTCATGAATCCATGCACATAGATGGTCGTTAATACCGTGGGAATGCAGTATTGAAATAAGCCTAACGTGAGGAACTTTATCAAACGCTTTCTAAAAATCTAGGTAAATTACGTCATATGGGCTTCGGGCGTCCCAACATGTATAAACATCGTTGGAAAAGGTTAATAGGTTGGTGGGGAAGACCGATTACTACGAAATCCATGCTGACTATCAGTTATCAATTCATTTGTTTCAAGGAAAGTGATCATTTTATCCCTGATTATTTTTTCGGATAGTTTAATTAGGACAGACGTAAGGCTGCTAGGACAATAATTTCTCGCTTGTTCTCTGTCTCCTATTTTTTAAAGATCGGGGTAATATTGGCCTTTTTCCACTCAAGAGGCACACTGGCCTGTGCTAATGACTTGTTGAATATTAATGTTATGGGTAATTCTAGCTGTTGGATACATTCTCTTAACACATGAGGAGATAAATTATCGGGGCCCGGAGATTTATTTGGATCTATTATCTGCACGCACTTCGCTGATATCAGTTTCGGTCAATGCAAGCTTATGTTCTTCAGGGCCTTGAAAATTTTTCTTCGGGGCTGGAATCGATGTCATGTTCTCTTCTGTAAATGCGCTACTAAAGGTTGAATTTAGGACCGACGCCATGCTTTTATCACTAATCGTATTGCTACTTGACCTGGTAGCTGCGGGGATTATGTTTCTTAAAGGCCCCTCTAAGCGAGAAAAATGATAAAAAAATCATCACTTACGCAAACCATTTCATAATATATATATATATATATATATATATATATATATATATATATATATATATATATATATATATATATATATATATATATATATATATATATATATATATATATATATATATATATATATATATATATATATATATATATATACGCATTTGTGATCAGTTTATGCATCATCTATTTTGGGGGGTCTATATCATGGCAAAAATGTGGCCCGTCGCTGGTACACGGTAAAGCCACAAATTTGTCCCATCGCTGCTACCGGGTTGATAGTAGTGGGCCGATATTATTTTTAACAGTTTTTTTGTTTCTTATGTAACTGGAAAATAACCTGGGAGGCGAGCACAAAGGAACACAAAGGAAGAACAAACAACAACAGACCTGCTGGTCCTTACGAGGCTGGTTGTGACAAGCTACACTAACTATCTAATCAAAGGTGGAAGATGAAGAACAGCAGGGGCGAAGGCTCCTCCCCACCCCCCCATCCCTCCAGCCAAAGCTGGCAGGAAAGGAAAAAGAACCATGCAGCATGGAAAAACTGCATGGAATTTATGTAGGAAAGAGGAAAGAACTACCATTACTGCTACCACCAATCGGGCGATAAAAACGGACAAGGACACCAGTATTCGAAAGAATTTAACGTTATTATGACAATGAGTAATATCTAAGTTGCTGGTTGGATTCAAAATACTTGTCTAATCTATTCTTGAAGGCCGTAACTGTTGTACTTTCAACGACATCACAGGGTAGAGAGTTCCAAACATTAACAACTCGATTGAAGAAGTATTTAGCTTCGTGCGACGAGAATCTTCTACCACTTATCTTCAAGTTGTGATTTCTTCTTGTTATATTTGATCGATCAATTGTAAAGTAATCTTCCGCATTAATATCATTGAATCCTTTAAACATTTTAAACACTTCTATTAGATCGCCTCGCATTCTTCGTTTTGACAGGCTGAATAAATTTACTTCTTTAAGCCTTTGTTCATATGATAAATTTCTCAACCTAGGAATCATCTTTGTTACTCTTCGTTGGACCCGTTCCAACTTTTCTGTCTTTTCTGTAATAGGGAGACCAAAACTGTACACAGTACTCTAGACGGGGTCGAACCAACGAATTATACAATTTCAATTTTACTTTTTCCGATTTATTATTAAAGACTCGTCCGATGAAGCCAACCAATTTGTTTGCAGTTTTAACTACCTCTGAACAATGCTGACCGGGCTTTAAATCGCTTGAAATAGTGATACCAAGATCCTTTTCTTTACTTACTGCAGAAAGTTGTTGGCCATTCATTTCGTACCGAGGGAAGGAGGGGAAGAGGAGAAGGAGGCGAAGGAAGAAGGGGAGAGGGGGAGGAGGAGGAGGAGTATATGGATTAGGAGGAGGAGGAGGAGGAGGAGGCAGATGGTGTTGCGCATTCCAGATAATCGTGACGTCATGTTTGTGTATGGGAGAACCCGTTGATGGACAAGTGCTTGACAAATGGAATGTGTGTGTGTGTGTGTGTGTGTGTGTGTGTGTGTGTGTGTGTGTGTGTGTGTGTGTGTGTGTGTGTGCGCCCTTTGAACAAAATGAATGTCAAAAATGCTCGAATAAGTGCAAGGAACAGGATTGAAAATAATTGATTCCAAGAGAGTAGTAGGCAGTGGTCGAATGCGCCGCCGTGTACGTATGGAGGGCTCCTTTAGATTACCACACCTATTATCCCACCTTTGACGTAGCCTGTGATAACCACCTGGAAAGAACCAACATCAGCCTCTAGAAGTCTTGCTCGTGTGATCTCAACTTAAAGTTAGGTTACTGACGTAGAGCACCTTTGACCTCTGCTCAGTGTTGGGCCAACCGTAATCGGGCTCCACCATATATCTTGTACTTTGACAATCGTATTAAAATTGCCACTATTGCTACGATATTCACCTGGTTTAATTAATTATCAGGAAAAGTTTTTTTTTAGGAATGGTACTACGGTGATAACAAAGGAGTGGTCGAATAGTCCTACACGCACGTGGATGACAACGTTGCTAGATTGTCGTACCAGCCCCTTATACACACACACACACACACACACACACACACACACACACACACACACACACGCACGGAATATTCATAGCCTATCCCTCCTTCTCCTCCTCTTCCTCCCCTCCCTCTCTTTTCTTTTTCCTTTCTTCGTATTTTCTTCTTTTTCGTCTTATTTGTTCTTTCTCCTTTTTTTCTGCTTTTTTTTCTTGGTATTATTTTGGTATAATACTTTTTTCTTTTTTTCTTTTCTTTTTCTTCTCCTCTTCTCCTTTTGTTATTCTTTTTTTCTTTCCCTTTTCTTCTTTTTTCTTTTATCTTCGTCTTATCAATTTTCTTTTTCTTTTATTATTTTCTCCTTCATCTCCTTCTTATCACCATCCTTCCTCCTCCTTCTCTTCCTCCTCCTCCTCCCCCTGTATATTTTATCCTCTTATTTGTTAACATTCTCAGTGCGCGCATTGAAATTCTCTCTAGTTTAAGGAAATGGTACAAATGGATCTAATTCTACGTGCGCTGTGAATGTTCTCTCTCTGCTCGCGTCCTTGTGATGTGATTATTTTACCTACTTTTTTCTCATTTGCTTTATTATCGTTTCTCTTTTGTTTTCTTTTACTTAGTGTACGGCGTTAGGGTCTGTACGGCGGCAAAAAGGAGACGGAAAGAATTGTAAAGCTAGCAAAAGTGTTCCTAAAGTCGTGCTGGAAAAATGAATGGCAAAAATGCTCGAAAAAATGCAAGGAACAGGATTGAAAATAATTGATTCGGGCAATAAAATTATGAATATTGCTCTGAGATGGTAGGAAAGGTAGGTAATATAATGTAATGCCATTGGAAAGCAAAATACGTGAATCACCATATGTCCAAGGAATAGGATTGAAAATAAGCGATTCGGGCAATAAAACTGAAAATTGTAGTGCGATGGTGTATAATAGTGAGGAAAGATCCATAATATAATATCATTGGAAAGCAAAATACGTGAATCAGCATAAGCCCAAGGAATATGATTGATAAATATAGTCGGTTTCACGAGAGCTGGCGGGTCAAATCCTTCAGGGATGGACTCGCGTACTTGGCATCATTGCTTGGGTGACAATCTCTGCGTCGCTCATTGGCTGTTGTTTACTAGATCTAACCTACCGTGACATAACCTACTATCTCTTGCTCTCTGGTCCCTCTTTAAGTCAGTACAGGCACCCAAGCAATGATACCAAGTCCGCGAGTCCACCCCTGAAAGATTATGGTGATTCAGGCAATAAAACTGAAAAAAAAATGTAGTGCGATGGTATATTATGGTGAGG
Organism: Eriocheir sinensis; assembly: GCF_024679095.1. Taxonomy (NCBI): domain Eukaryota; kingdom Metazoa; phylum Arthropoda; class Malacostraca; order Decapoda; family Varunidae; genus Eriocheir; species Eriocheir sinensis. The sequence continues at coordinate 19,546 of NW_026110882.1, read as the reverse complement.
AAAGATCTATAGTATAATGCCATTGGAAAGCGAAGTGCGTGAATAAACAGAAGAGAGGACCAAGAAGAGGAGGAGGAGGATGAGGAGGAGGACGACGACCTAGCGATACAGGTCAGAAGAAGAAGAAGAAGACGGAGGAGGAGGAGGTTATCATTTGTCATTTGTTTTTTGGTTTTTGTATCCTCGAACATGTGGAATCTAATGCTTTATTTTTATAGCAATTATTTTTTTCGATAAGAATGTTCCTATTATATACTTTACTGCATGAAAAAAGAGAAGGTATTTGTCTCTTTTACTTTGAATAAATTAATGAATGAAAAACTCGATAAATATAAGAGTATTTTTTCGTGCTTTTAAATAATAGTAAATTCCTGAATCATTATACAACATTTATTTCTCATTGAGAGAGAGAGAGAGAGAGAGAGAGAGAGAGAGAGAGAGAGAGAGAGAGAGAGAGAGAGAGTCTTCCTCACAACGTAACTCTTTTCTCCCACATTTTATCTTCAAAGTTATACAGTTTATTTTTTTTTTATATTACCACACATGTTAAAATAATTAAATAAACTTCATCATTATCACCACTTGTTACGATATCTAAATCATCTGTTTCATCTTCGTCATCATCATCATCATTCTTACCTGTCATTTCATCATCTTTATCTTAATCTTATTTATCTGATTGCTTACCTGGAAATACCTAGCTCAAGAATGACAATACACTCTTATTATTATTATTATTATTATTATTATTATTATTATTATTATTATTATTATTATTAGTGGTGGTGGTAATGTTTTTTTTTTTACATTTCACCTCACACTTCTACCTTCACACTCCCTTCCTCTTTTTTCCTCCATTGCTGTCTCTCTCCTTATATATTCTCTGTTGTTATCTTCTTCCTCATATTTATTCACCTGTCTCTGCTCTCTACCTGTTTATCGAATGCGCTTCTTACATTGCTTCTAATTCCACCTCCTCCTCTGCTCGCAACACCTATGTAATTCCTCTTTATTGTATCATATCATCTCTATTATTACAGTATTCCCCTCCTCCTCCTCTTGCTGCTTTTCCTCTTCCCTCTTCACAATTTCTCATCCTCTTTCTTGAATCTACTCCCTGCTATTACCTCTCATTGAACTAAAACCTTATCTTTTTACTCTTCCTCTTCTTCTCTTTCCTTATATCCTCTCCATCACCAAATATCCCCCTCTTCCTCCTTGCAGCATCGTCCCTATCCTTATATCATCATCACTTATCCTCTTGCTCCTCTTCCCCTTCCTCCTATCTATTTCGTCCACATCATCACTTCATCCTCATCTTCTTCTCCCTCATACAGTGTCTTCGCGGTCTGTGTTTCGATTCGCCTGCAGAGATCCTTGTATTCGGCCCACTTTCTGATCCCCTCCAAGAGCCAGTGGCCGTAGTACTTGGGCTGACTCTCCCTCTGCTCGCACCCCGGCAGGACCACGTTCACGTTGGCGTGGAACCGTGGCTCCAGGAAGAATGGGACGGACAGCCTGCCAAGGGAAAGGTGAGAGAGGTTTGGAGATGTTGTTTGCCGTTTGAGTTCCTTTTGCTCTTAGGTTTAGAATAGATAGTGCCTGTGGGAGGAGGAAGGAAAGGCTGTGTGGGAATGGCGAGTTTGTGTTGGTGATGGTTAGGTTAGGTTAGTGGTGCAGTGTTACCAAACCCAACACACATATACTTTCACGAACCCTGACCTCCAAAATCTTTCAAAGGGTCATATTCTTACGTATCTAGCCTAATCTATCCATCCTAACCTATCCAACTTAACTTAACCTAATCTAACCTATCTACTATTCCAACAACAACAACAAATAAAATTACCTATCCAACCTAACCCAACCAACCTACACACACCTATTCCACCAACAACAACAGCAACAACCTTACCAAACCAACCTAGTCCAACCTAACATAGCCTACCACCACCGCCACCACCACCAGGCTCACCTATCACCACAGCAGTCGATCACCCGGTGTTTGGTAGCCTTGAGAGCCCCGCCGCTGGTGTAGGAGAGCAGCTGGCCGATGTTCATGACGAGGTGGCCGGGTTTGTGCGTCACGTCGATGATGGAGTCGTCCTTCCACCAGCGAACCTGCAGCCCCGGGTACTCGGCAAAGGTGGCCAGCAGCGCGACCATCGTGGTGTCCTGGTGTTCGGCCGTCTGGATCACTGTAGGGGAGGAGGGAAAGTGTGTGAAAAGGAGATGTGGTTCGAGTGCGTGTTTCTTTTGGTTTTAGAGATAGAATAGGTGACGAAAACTTACTGCATGACGGAACTTTGGTGCCTCGCTGACTGTATCACTATAACGATGGAGGAAGAAAGATGGCAGAAGGTGTGTTTAATGTTTTGATGGTCTTTTGTTTTAAGGCTCAGAAAAAGTGATAAAATATCTTTGCTCATGGCTTAATATGTCTGTTTGGCTGCTTGGATTACTGTGAGAGGGAGGAAGAAAGAGAAAAGGTGTCTCAAGCAGGTATTTTTGCGATCTCTCAGTTCCTTGTTTTTAGACTAAGAAGAGATGAGGAAGGAGATGATAACGTGGCAAGACCTTCAATTTACCCGGAAGAAAGGAGTTTGAAGAAGACGTGAAAAGAATATGTCAGCTAGTTTTGCTTGAGGACATAGAGAATGCAATGTAAGATGACGATAATTGAAAGGTGATGAAGATGATAACGTATTGCAAGACCATCAATTTACCCGGAAGAAAGGCGTTTGAAGAGGCCGTGAATAGAACATATCAGTTACTATTGCTTGAAAACCCAGAGAATGCAATGTAAGCTGACGATAACGTGAAAGGTGATAAAGAATATGATAACGTACTACAAGACCATCACTTTACCCGGAAGAAAGGCGTTTGAAGAGGCTGTGAATAGAACATATCAATTTGCTTTTAGACCCAGAGAATGCAATGTAAGATGGCGATAACGTGAAAGGTGATGAAGATGATAACGTATTGCAAGACCATCAATTTACCCGGAAGAAAGGCGTTTGAAGAGGCCGAGACTAGAACATGTCAGCTATTTTTGCTTGAAGACCCAGAGAATGCAAAGTAAGATGACAAAAACGTGAAAGGTGATAAAGAAGATGATAGAATAACGTATAGCAAGACCATCAATTTACCCGGAAGAAAGGCGTTTGAAGAGGCCGTGAATAGAACATATCAGTTACTTCTCCTTTTAGACTCAGAGAAGGCAATGTAAAATGACGATAACGTGGAAGGTGATAAAGATGATAACGCATAGCAAGACCATCAATTTACCTGGAAGAAAGGAGTCTTAAGAGGCCGGGAATAGACCATATCAGTTACTTTTGCTTTTAGACTCAGAGAAGGCAATGAAAGATGGCGATAACTTAAAAAGGTGATACAGATGATGACCTTACAAGACACACCATCACTTACCCGCGTCACCGTCACGGGCTTCATATGTCGGGTTGGGTCTGGCCGGGTAGCGGATGAGCCGGAGCGTGGAGAGATGCGGATCCCTGAAGATGTCGGCGTAGAAGTCGCTGGGTGCTCCGTAACCTTCCGCGATCAGGCTCAGCAGCTCCCGCGAAGCCTCGGTCATCTTCTCGTGGTAGACCTCCATCCATGTCTGACAGAAAGAGAGGTGGAGGAATGGTAAAGATGAGAGGTAGATGTAGATGAATATAGTGTTGATTAGTAGTAGATAAGTAAAGAAAGGCAAGAAGAAGGAAGGAAAGATAGCCAGAACGAAAGAAAGAAAGAAAAAAGAGAGGTTGGTAAAAGGGTTGAAAGATTGAAAGAAAGAAAAAGAAAGACAAAAAGAGAGAAAAACGAAAGAAAAACAAACAAATAAAAAGAAAAAAAAGGAAGAAAAAGAAAAAGAAAAAAAACACAAAAAAACTAAGAAAAATATAAAAAAGATTAAAAAAAATATACGAAAGAACGAAAGAAAAACAGAAAGATTGAAAAAATAATTGAAAGGTTGAAAGAAAGGAAAAGAATAACAGAAAGAGAGAAAAAACGAAAGAAAAACAAACAATTAAAAATAAAGTAAATAAAAAAACAAACAAAGAAAAATATAAAAAGATAAAAAAAAAAAAAAGAGAATCTAACATCCTATCCCTTTAACCTGAAGTTCCTGCCCTCCTCGGATTCCTCTAGACTCTAGAGGCCATTGGTTGTCCTCGATGATGAACTTCTCCTCCAGCGATATGAGTCCCTCCTTCGGCTTCCCCTGCTTCGGTCCGATCTCGAAGGCTGGGAAGGAGAGGACGCGGTGGTTGTGGTGGTGGTAGGGGTGGTGTGTGTGATGGTGGTGGTGGGGGTGGTGCTGGGTAGTGGTGGTGGTGATGATGGTGGTGGTGCAGGCGAATTTAAGTTCCTCATCACCATTCTTACATTCGTTTCACCTTCAATTCACTATCTTCATAACCACCACTATCACCACCACCACCACCACCATCATCTGGGTAAATAGCTCACTGATCAATCGACTGATTACAGACAGACAGACAGACAGATGAATATTCTCGTTCGTGTCGTGTTTCGTCAATATTATTCAAATTTATCAACGTGCATAATTTGTTTCTATATAAAGAGAGTATAACCCTCTTGATAACGTACTTACTGCATGTCGTGTCATTGTACCTCATTACAGCTTCGAGTCATTTGCGTCACTTATCATTCAGAATCGTTTTTATTTTGTCACGCACCTGGAACTAGAAACAGAGACCGAATCCAGAGTAGCTTGCTGATTGGTTAGGTCACAGCATTATCTTGTATGGTCGCGAGAAGGGAACTCGTAACCGTGTATCATAACAGCCATCGAAACAAACAGATGATCTCACTGATCGGTTCGGTCGACACGCAATGCAACAACGAGATCGACAAACCACAAAGAAGAAGTAACAGATGAAATTACTCCGAAAGTTACTCCAGACCCGCACTTGATCTCCCTTCTTTCTCTATAAGACATCAAGTTCTTATATATCCTCAAGGTCTATGCCAAGTTTCGAAGTCATCCCTCAAGTTCTATCGATCTCAAGTTTTATGCCAAGTTCAGAAGTAATCCCTCAAGTTTTAGTGAGTTTTCAAGTTCTTAAAGCCCTCAAGTTCTTATAACTCCTCAAATTCTATCATTCATCAAGTTCAAACAATTTATCGAGTCATTCCTCACATTCTAGCAGGTCTTCAAGTTCTGTGCCAAAATCCCAAAGTCATCCTTCATGTTCTAGTAAGTTCTCAAGTTTTCATAAATCCTCAAATTCTGTCAGTCATCAAGTTTTAATAATTTCTCGAGTCAGTCACCACGCTCTAGCAGGTCTTCAAGTTCTGTGCCAAACTCCCAAGTCATCCCTCATTCTGTCAAGTCCTCTAAGTCCCCCAGTCATCCCTCAGTCCTCACCTTCCTTGTGGGACACGGCGCCGGGGATGACAGGAAAGTATCCGCGGTACTCGCTGCTGCACTTAGGGTTGAAAGACTTCTTGGAGATGGCCATCCTCTGCTCCATCGGCAGGCTGGCGGAGGGAGGAGTGGAGAAGAGATGGTTATAGAAGAGACAGGGGAAAAGAGAGGAAGAGAAGAGGCAGTGGATGGATAGATAAGGGACATGGTGCAGCTAGATGAGAGACGGAACAAGTAGATATTAACTTGAGAGGAAGAGACGGACAGAAACCGAGACCACCGTTGCCAGATTATCGTACTCGGAGCATCACGTATCCCGGCTTCTCACCCTTTAAATATCACCAGGAAACAAGAATAATTAACCTTTTCAACGATAACAACACAAAAAGCCAGTTATTGGGGCACATGAGGCAGCTTTTGTGGTTGAAATCGGGGAATATGAGAGACTGAGTACGACAATCGGGTAACGTTGATTCCGAGACGCGTGAACAGACCCACCGATCTCAAACACTTCGATGTCCAAGACCACACACACATTTGACAAAGCTTTCGTAGGAGTTGCGGGCATTTCAACGGGTAGTCTCAAATAAAGATCCACAGAGTCAAGTGGAGAAGCAGGGACAACGATAAAGACACGGAATAGCGACGAATACAAAGGAACGGAGACCCAGAACGATAAACATGGATTAGGGACAAAGAAATACAAATACGAAGAGACGCGGAGACCCACACGAAGGAGGACAAAGAAGACGAAAACAAAAATAGACCCACGCATGAAAAACGACAAAAAAGAAGACGAAGACAGATAGGGAACCACGAAGAAGAAGAGGAGGAATAAGAAGAAGAAGGAGAAGAAGAAGAAGAAGAAGAAGAAGAAGAAGAAGAAGAAAGAGAAAATAAAAAGAAGAAGAAGAAGAAGAAGAGGAAGAAGAAGAAGATGATGATGCTGGGATGAAAGGAACGGGAAAGAAAAGAGAGGATGAAGGGCGAGGGAAGGAAAGGAAAGGACAAACGAAAGGAGAAAAAGTGGAAAGGAGGAAGAGAAAAAAAAACAGAATTAAGGTACAGGAGAGAAAATAGGATAAATAATATGCTCGTAAGGAAGATAAAGAAGAAGAAGAAGAAAAAGAAGGAGACCCACACAGACACAACCCCCCGCCTCGACACCTGAAGAACCACTTGGAGTGTCGCAGCAGCGCCTCCTCGTCGTAGCCGTCCACGTTCTTGAGGTAGATGAAGCCCACGGTGGTGAGCGCCTCGTGCAGCTCCTTCACCAGGCCGGCCCGCGTGTGACCCTTGGCCAGGCTCAGGTCGATGACGGGCAGGACCTTCTCTTCCTCCTGTATGAGCGAGAGAGAGATGGATAGATAGATCGATAAAGAGTTAGATAGATATAGATAGGGATAGATAGAGAGAGCTTGAGAGAGAGGTAGAGAGCAGGATCTGCTCTTCCTCCTGCCGGGGCGAGAGAAAGATAGACGGATAGAGAAATCGATAAAAAAAAGTAGATAGAGAGTTATATATAAATAGATTGATAGAGAGAGCTTGATAAATATAGACAGAGAGGTAGAGAGGGCAGGATCTTCTTACCCACCAGTCGTGGTGAGCGAAAGATAGATAGATAGATAGAGGTAATAGAGATAAGAGA
>NW_026110882.1:0-10000 GCF_024679095.1 Eriocheir sinensis | reverse complement strand
GTCTGCAAGAGGCCGGTAGGCCTATACGAGGCAGCTCCTTTGAACCTAAGCTCCGGTGTATCTAACCCCACCTAATATCGCTGTAAATGAATTTTCTAATCTATTTTTGAATGTGACAATTGTATTGGCACTCACCACGTGACTGCTAAGCCTATTCCACTCATCCACCACCCTGTTAGTAAACCAATTTTTGCCTATGTCCCTGTTGAATCTGAATCTATCCGGTTTAAACCCATTACTTCGTGTCCTACTCGGCTCTCTTACAAACAAAACCTTATGAAGATCCCCCTTATTAAAGGCCTTCATCTATTTATAAACCTCGTTCATGTCTCCACGCACCTTTCGTCTTTCTAGAGAATTCAAGTTTAACTGTTTGAGGCTTTCCTCGTATGGCAAGTTTCTCAACCCCTGAATCATCTTAGTCATCCTTCTCTGCACCGATTCTAACATTTTGATATCCATTATAGTATAGTAAGGTGACCAGAGCTGAACCGCATAGTCAAGATGAGGTCTAATTAATGCTAAATTGCCTAAATTGCCTTGCCAAACTATCAAAAGCTAGGTTGAAAAAAAACTACCCTTGAAAGTACCTGCAACCCCATAACGAGAGAGAGAGAGAGAGAGAGAGAGAGAGAGAGAGAGAGAGAGAGAGAGAGAGAGAGAGAGAGAGAGAGAGAGAGAGAGCAATTTACATATATTTACATAGAAAATCAGACCACACAGACCCCATGGTCCAGACTAGGTGGTCTGTCCTTAAACCTAAGTGAATCTACACTAATCAGATGGCTCCAAAATGTTGCTTTTCTACTTTAGTTAATATTAAGTTCAAGGAAGTGACGGTCGAGCTTGTTTTCAAAGGAGTCAATCGTGTTACACTGGACCACTGATGGTGGGAGCTTATTCCATTTTCCCACTACAACGTTGGTGAAGAAAAATTTGGTGCAGTCTGAATTTACTTGTCTACATTTGAGTTTTACGTCATTGTTCCTCGTTCGCAAAGTGTCATCGATCATAAACAATTTTGTTCTGTCTACATTCGTGAAACCATTAAGTATTTTAAAACATTCGATCAATTTTCCTCGGAGGCGACGTTTCTCGAGTAAGAACATGTTAAGGGTGGAAAGCCTTTCTTCGTAGGATTTGTTGCGCAAGGAAGAGATCATTTTTGTTGTCCGACGCTGAACACCTTCTAATTTAGCAATGTCCTTTGCATGGTGAGGCGACCAAAACTGTACCGCATATTCCAAGTGGAGTCTGACTAAACTATTGTAGAGCGGAAGTATTACATCTTTATTCCTGAATAAAAAGTTTCTTTTAATGATGCCCAACATTCTGCTCGCTTTATTTACTGCATCGATGCAATGATGTGAGAATTTGAGGTTTGACGCGATTTTGACCCCCAGGTCCTTGACGCATTGAACGCTTGTGAGTTTAACGCCGTGCATTTCGTATTCGAACTTCTTATTTCCTGTTCCAACTTGAAGTACCTGGCACTTGTCTACGTTAAGGGGCATCTCCCATCTATCCAACCAGGCTGAAATTTTGTGCAAATCCTCTTGGAGGCTTTGCCTGTCTTCGTCAGTGAGAACCGAGTTACCAATCTTTGTGTCGTCTGCAAATTTACTAATGCGATTATTGAGTCCAACATTCACGTCGTTGATGTAAATAATGAAGAGCACTAGGCCAAGAACCGAGCCCTGAGGGACGCCACTAGTGACCGGTGCCCACTCTGAGTTAAATCCGTCAATCACCACTCTTTGTTGTCTGTTGTTCAACCAATTCACAATCCATTGGTTTACTTGACCGTCAATACCTATTTGCTTTAATTTATAAAGTAATTTATGATGTGGGACTTTATCAAACGCTTTCTGGAAATCAAGATAGACTACGTCCAATGATTTGATTACGTCATAAACTGAGAAGAGGCCGTTATAAAAGGTCAATAGGTCTGATAGGCAGGATCTTTTGTTACGGAAGCCATGTTGTGAATCCCCAATTAATGAGAGAGAGAGAGAGAGAGAGAGAGAATCACCATTAGTATCATCCTTATCATCACCACCACCATCACCACCACCATTACCACCAGTATCAACACCACGATTGTTACCACTTTCCTGCCGTCATCACCACCACCATCACCACCATATTGCCTGACTCATCACCATCACCACCACCACCATCACCATACTGCTGCAGCTGCGTTCATGTTTTTCTTATTGACGTCTGTTATTTTTTTTTTTTTTTACGTTGACGAATGAAGTTAAATATTTTTCGCAGATGATTTTTTTTTTTTGTGTTTGTTTTTCTTAGGCTGTTGAGTGTTTCGTGTTTAGTCATGGAAGCAACACACACACACACACACACACACACACACATTCACACACACACACACACACACACACACACACACACACACACACACACACACACACACACAGAACAATAACAATAACAACAACAACAACGCCCTCCTCTTCCTCTTCCTTCTTCTCCTTCTCCTTGACGTCACAATATCCCATAACAGGCAGGGTATTTGATTTGAAGCGCTCAAATGTCCTGCTATGGGATATTGTGACGTCATTCCCCGCCCTTCCCACTCCTGTTTCCTCCTCCTCAACCTCATATTCTGACGTTCTGACCCAATGACATACCTCCTCCTCCTCCTCTGCCTCGCCTGAACCTGCCTCCACCCTTACTGTTTCTTCCACCCTATGTACCACCCTTCCTAATTCATCCACCTCCACTACCACACCCTCTTTCCCAGCTCTCTCTTCCTCTCCATCCACCACTCTAGACTCCTCCCCTATCCTCATCACCCCTCCATCTTCCCCTTCCACCTCCTACACGATCTCCTCTGCCTTGCCTGAACCTGCTTCCATCCTTATCACCCCTTCCACCCCATCCACCTCCCTTCCTACCTCATCCACCTCCATCCACAGTACCACACCCCCTTCTCTCACTCTCAGTTCCTTTCCCTCCACCACTTTAGACTCCTCCCCTATCCTCGTCACCACTCCATCTTCTCCTTCCACCTCCAACACGACCTCAACCTACTCCTCCTCCACTTCTGATACCACATCCCCCTCCCTACACACCTCACCCTCCACCCTTCTCCAACCACCCACTACTGTCACTACCACCAGTTCCAAACCCATCTTCGCCCGCGCTCCCTCTTGTACCTCGCGCCCTTCAAAAATAAATCACAAGACTCCCAGCTGTCACTTGTACGAACCAGACGCTATTTCCTGGCATGGGCAAACTGACTACTAGAGTCAACTTAATTGACGATAGTCTGGTGAGAGGCCAACTTACGGAGTTTTGCGGTCGGAATACATTGACACGGCAGCGTTTCTGTATCCCCGGAGCCAAACTGGACGATATTGAATCAGCGGTCGATGCAGTTTCAATAAATGCGAAGGACGACACAGTGTATCTGATCCATGCGGGAACCAACGACCTTCAGTCAACCCAATCTCAGGACCTGTTAGCAAAATGCCGTCAAGTCATTCGGAAATACAAGAACAAGTCCCCTCATATCATCGTCTCTGGGATTCTACCGAGAGTCAATACGTTCGCCGGATTTAACAGTAAAGCGTACGGCGTCAACACTAGTCTTTTTTTTTTTTTTTTTTTTTTTTTTACGTCGCGGCCTATAGCGCCGGTAGGCTTCTTCCCGGTGGGGCCTGATGGTCGGCCCAAGGCCTCTTCCCGGTGGGGCCTTATGGTCGACCCAGCCCGTTCTGGCACAGGCGAGTGTTTATAGTGGCGCCATCTTACATTGGATCATGCTGCCCTCCCGGAGCTCATCTTTAATCCTAGAATCTAGAGTCCTGGTTGATAGGTGGTCTTCTGGACAGCATGTGGGTAGTTTTAAGCCACTCGGCGGCGGCTGAAAAATCCCAGCTTGGTGGCACCGGGCGGGGATTGAACTCGCGTCCTCCTGAACGCGGTGCTGTTATTCTGTCGACTCAGCCACCGCCTCCCTAAAGCAGTTATGTAACGATGAAGGCGTAGCGTTTACGAATGCGAAGCATCACTTCAATCAGCGCCCAGATTTATTTTGGGAGGAAGGACTCCACCTGAACGAGGTTTGTTCGGCCCGGCTTGGAAGGCCCCTGAACGAGACAGTTGAAAGCTTCTCGAAAAGCTATTAAAAAAACTGCAGGTGAGGGTAAGGCCATGGCAACCCTTGAGCAGCCGAACCGTAGCGTCGATGCGGCTTGCAAGAAACTATGCAACCAACGACGCCCCTGACAAGCGAACTCATTCAACACGACGCGGCAAAACCAGGAGCCACATTTCCATTTTGTACACAAATACACGCAGTAGTAGGAGTAGGTAGGAAGACACCTACCGAACGAGCGTGAGCTACTCCCGGTGAGGATATATGGGAAGCGAGGAGGGTGCTGAAGCCCTTCAAAGACCCTTCCCATGTCCTCACTAACCGTTTCCTTTTTGTCTCATCAACACCAGAGAGCAGTTCAGTATGCTCTCTAAAGACAGTTCCTCTCTCTTTCTACACCACACTACATTCACAAAACACACACACCTTTTCCCAAAATTCAAAATTCAACATGGCGAAAAAAATAACTGCCTCGGAGTCCCCGCCTGGGGGGGGGAACATAAATTCCCCCAGGGAGGACTCCCCTTCTGGCTGCCAACTTGAGAGGTGTCCTGATAACTCCTCGAACCTCCTCCTTATCAATTTCTGCAACATTCACGATCTCTATTCTAATTTTCATTCTGTGGAACACCATCTCTCCTCCTCTAAACTTCACCTTCTCTTCTTCACCGAAACACAGGTTGCTGAGGCTATTGACAGCAACCTGTACTCTGTTCCCTCCTACTATCTCTATCCTAAATTTCAATCCAAAGCTGGATGTTGCGCCTACGTGCGCAACGACATCACTTGCTCTCGTGCCCACGACCTTGACTCTTCTGAATTTTCCACCATCTGGCTAAGACTTCATTGTCATTCTATTACTAAATACATCTGTGCTGTTTATCTCACCTAACTCTACTAACTATGTAAAACTCTTTGACTATTTGAACTCTAAAGTGGAGCGCATCTTGACCCACTCTCCCTTCGCTGAAATCTCCATCTTGGGAGATTTCAATGTTCACCACCAGCTTTGGCTTCCATCCTCTTTCACTGACCAGCCTGGTGAACAAGCCTACAACTTTACTCTCCTCAACGACCTAGAGCAGTTGGTTCAGCACCCTACTCGTATTCCCGACCGTCTTGGAGACAGGCCCAACATTCTAGACCTCTTCCTTACCTCTATCCTTCTGCTTACTCTGTCAAACTGTTCTCTCCGTTGGGCTCCTCCGATCATAACCTTATTTATGTATCCTGTCCTATCGCTCCTGTACATCCTCTGGACCCGCCGAGGAGGCGATGCTTCTGGCATTTTGCTTCAGCTCGGTGGGACGACCTGAGGATGCACTTTTCCGATTTCCCGTGGAATGATTACTGCTTCCAGGAGAGAGACCCCTCTGTGTGTGCTCTGCACATCACAGAGGTGATTGTCTCTGGAATGGAGGCATACATTCCACGTACTTTCTCTACTCCTCATGCTAAAAAGCCTTGGTTTAATCATGCTTATTCTCGTGCTATTAAAGATAGAGAAGCGGCTGACAAACGGTTCCAGAGCCTTCGAACTCCCACTAACTTTGATCTATACATTTCAGCCCGGAATCGTGCCAAATCTATTCTCCGACTTACCAAAACTTCTTTCATTAATAGAAAATGTCAACACCCTGCTTCTTTAATTCTTCCCGTGACTTCTGGCATCTAGCCAAAAATATCTCCTCCAATTTCAATTCTTCCTCTTTCCCTCCTCTCCTTAACCCTGACGGCAGCACTGCCGTCTCATCTGTCTCTAAGGCTGAACTCTTCGCTCAAACTTTCTGTATGAACTCCACCTTGGACGATTCTGGGCATATTCCTCCTACTCATCCCCCCTCTGACTCCTTTATGCCTGTTATTAAGATGTTTTATAGTAATGTTTTTTATGCCCTCTCTGGCCTCAACTCTGAGAAGGCTTATGGACCTGATGGAGTGCCTCCTATTGTCCTTAAAAACTGTGCTTCTGTGCTGACACCCTGCCTGGTCAAACTCTTTCGTCTCTGCTTATCAACATCTATCTTTCCTTCCTGCTGGAAGTATGCCTTTGTACAGCCTGTGCCTAAGAAGGGTGACCGCTCCAATCCCTCAAACTACCGCCCAATAGCATTACTTTCATGTCTATCTAAAGCTTTTGAATCAATCATTAACCAGAAGATTAAAAAGCTACTTTACACTTCTAACCTTCAATCTGATCGCCAGTATGGGTTCCGCAATGTGCGTTCTACTGGCGATCTTTTTGCTCTCTTAACTGACTCTTGGTCATCCTCTCTTAGCCGTTTCGGTGAAACTTTCTTTGTTGCGCTAGACATATCGAAAGCCTTCGATAGAGTCTGAAACAAATCTTTGCTTTCTAAACTGCCCTCTTTCGGATTCTATCCCTCTCTCTGTTCCTTTATCTCCAGTTTCCTTTCCGGCCGTTCTATCTCTGTGGTGGTAGACGGTCACTGTTCTTTCCCTAAACCTATCAACAGTGGTGTTCCACAGGGCTCTGTCCTATCACCCACTCTCTTCCTGTTATTCATCAATGATCTTCTTTCCATAACAAACTGTCCTGTCCACTCATACGCCGACGACTCCACTCTGCATTATTCAGCTTCTTTCAATAGAAGACCCTCTCAACAAGAAGTACACAAATCCAGGCTGGAGGCTGCAGAACGCTTAACCTCAGACCTTGATATCATTTCCGATTGGGGCAGAAAGAACCTTGTGTCCTTCAATGCCTCAAAAACTCAATTCCTCCACCTATCAGCTCGACACAATCTTCGAAACACCTATCCCCTATTCTTCAACAACACTCAGCTGTCTCCTTCTTCAACACTAAACATCCTCGGTATATCCTTAACTCAAAATCTCAACTGGAAACTTCATATCTCATCTCTCGCTAAATCAGCTTAATCGAGGTTGGGCTTTCTGTATCGTCTCCGCCAGTTCTTCTCCCCCGCGCAGTTGCTATCCATATACAGGGGCCTTGTCCGCCCTCGTATGGAGTATGCATCTCACGTGTGGGGGGGCTCCACCCACACAGCTCTTCTGGACAGAGTGGAGGCTAAGGTTCTTCGTCTCATCAGCTCTCCTCCTCTTACTGATAGTCTTCTACCTCTTAAATTCCGCCGTGATGTTGCCTCTCTTTCTATCTTCTATCGATATTTCCACGCTGAGTGCTCTTCTGAACTTGCTAATTGCATGCCCCCCCCCCCCCCCCCTTTCTCCCGCAGCCCCGCTGCACACGACTTTCTACTCATGCTCATCCCTATACTGTCCAAACCCCTTATGCAAGAGTTAACCAGCATCTTCACTCTTTCATCCCTCATGCTGGTATACTCTGGAACAATCTTCCTTCATCTGTATTTCTTCCTGCCTACGACTTGAACTCTTTCAAGAGGAGGGTATCAGGACACCTCTCCTCCCGAGTTTGACCTTGCTTTTGGCCGCATCTTTTGATTCTTTTATGGGAGTAGCGATTAAGGGGCTTTTTTTATTGTTTTTTTTTTGTGCCCTTGAGCTGCCTCCTTTGTTGTAAAAAAAAAAAAGGCTATTACCCAAAAAGGACGAAGTTAGGGCGTATATTGCAAATGAGAAACCAGATGTGGTAACCATCACAGAGACTTGGGCCAACTCTGTTTTTTAGTATCTGAACTGTCATTTCCCGGGTACGAAAGCTTCCAAAAAAATCGAATACAAAAGAAAGGAGGAGTAATTTGCTATGTAAAAGGTACGCTCCCTGCCATAAAAATAGACAAGCAGGACGCAGAGAGTTACGACTCCGTCTATGTGGAAATAACCACGAATAATAAGAAACTAACACCTGCGACCGTATACAGGCCTCCAAAACAACAGGCAGCCGACGACACTGCCTTGTACGAAGAGCTTCACTCTTTAGCACAAAGCAAAGTAGCAATAATAATTAGGGACTTTAATTGCCCTAACATTGACTGGGGACTGATGACTGGAGATCAAGAGGGTAACAGGCTTATAGAAATGGTGGAGGATTCGTTCCTCACTCAAGTTGTAACTCAACCGACAAGAGAATGCAATCTGCTGGATCTGGTATTAGTAAGCGACCCCGACCTCATTCGCGACTGTGAAGTTGGTGAAAAAAATAATGGTAGCGATTACCACCTAATCCGTTTCAATGTCAACATAAGTCACAAACTCGTAGACAATCCGTCAGTGATACCGGACTACGAAAAAGCAAATTTCAACCTAGCCCGTGAGCTGCTTCCTTCTGCAACCTGGGACCAACTTCACCTAACCGACAATACAGTCGACAACGTATGGAACAACTTTAAAGATAAGCTTTTGCAGGTAGAGAAGGCTACAGTGCCTACGAAGCCCAGGCGAGCAAATGGTACCGTGGATCCATCGTGGATGAACAGAGAAATAAAAAGGGCGGTAAAATAAAATAAAAAAGAATTATAACCTAATGAAAGAAAATGACACGGCCGAAGCCCGTACTCAGTGCCACAACAGCCTCAGAGCTTGTCGCACCCTTATTCGGAGTAGTAAACGCATCTACGAAAAATAAATAGCGCGTGACATCAAGACAAACTCAAAAAAAAATCTTCACATACATCAGATCGAAAAAGAAAGTAAAATCCAATATTGGTCCCCTGACAGACGAGACTGAATCTGTAACTCATGTCAATAAACAGATGGCCATAATCCTCAACAGTAGCTTCGCATTCGTATTCACAGTCGAGGACATCGAAACCATTCCCGAGAGCCCTGACCCGCCGAGTGAGATCATGACCCTGAAAATTGACTCAAAATGCGACCAAAAAGTGAAAAAGTATTTGGACAAACTCGACACGAACAAGTCAACAGGACCTGACGGTTTGTCACCACGGTTATTAATAGAGCTTAAACAACAAATAATTCAGCTACTCACTAACATATTCAACCAGTCTGTTCAATTGAAAAAGGTTCCGGAAGACTGGAACATGGAGAACGTGACACCGATTTTCAAAAAAGGAGACAAAAGCGCTGCAGTAAACTACAGGCCCATAAGTGTGACATCAGTGGCAGGAAAAATATTCGAAAAGGTTATTAGAGACGAACTTGTCAACACCCAACATGGCTTCAGAAACAAGCGCTCCTGTCTAACAAATTTATTAGACTTCTTCCAAGGTATATATAAGAACTGGGATGCCCACATCCCCAGTGATGTTATATACCTGGACTTTCAGAAACCCTTCGACAAGGTACCGCACGAGCGACTTAAGAAACTGCACTCGGCGGACATTGGAGCCTATCTGATCGCGTGGATAAAAGATTGGCTCACCGGCAGAAAACAACGAGTACTACTAAACGGACGGCCTACCGATTGGCTTCCAGTCACTAGTGGAGTGCCTCAAGGGTCAGTGCTGGGACCCATTATCGTCATCATATATCAACGCCCTCGAATAAGGACTGAACTCAACAATATCGAAATTTGTTAATGACACCAAGGTGGGTGGAAAGGCCCTCACAAAAACCGACTGCGAAATCATTCAGAAAGACCTCAGTCACATTATCGAATGGTCAGAAAAATGGCAAATGTCCTTTAATGTTGACAAATGCAAAGTCATGCACATTGGGTCCAGAAATAGTATCCACACATACATAATGAATGGGAAACCTCTTCAAGCGATGCAGGAGGAAAAGGATCTTGGAGTCACTATCAGCAGTGACCTGAAACACAAGAATCACTGTAAAAAAGCCTACAACAAAGCCAACACTATGCTCGGGTTCATAGCGAGGAACTTCGAGTGTAAAACACCAGACGTGATGCTAGCCTTGTATAATTCCATGGTAAGACCGCACCTCGAGTATGCAGTACATTTTTGGTCTCCTAATTACAGAAAGGACATTGATTTATTGGAAAGGATTCAA
>NW_026110881.1:35000-61161 GCF_024679095.1 Eriocheir sinensis | reverse complement strand
CTTTATACAATAACTTTTTTTTTGCACTCCGTCATCAAATTATTTCTGCATTCGAGAACAAAAATCAAGCTATATTTTCTTGTCCCTGTTTTGTTCGTACAGTCACATAATAAGTACAGTAATAATTCCCGTGTCATTATCTTACTATCTTGCAATATCATCATTATCGTGTTAATATCTTACGTGTTTTATTTTCTTACAAGCTACACCTTCGCGCCCCCCAACGTATTCCCCCATCGATTGATTGACTAAGATCTATATTCAAACATTTATCTATCTATACAATTATAATTTCGATCGTGATTCCATTGTTTGCTTCTGACTATTTTTTGCTGTATTTCAATTCTTTTCTTTTCCACGTGTATTATTTGTATTATTTGTCTTTCTGCTGTTGTTGTCGTTGTTTTCATGTGTTTTATCATATTCCTTTTATCACACTCCCTTACATAATTATTCCTTTCATTATATTACTTTTATTTCTATTTCTTTTATCATATTCCTTTTACCATCTTCCTTTTCTTCATATTCCTTTTATTCCTATTCTTTTTCTTCATATTCCTTTTATTCCTATTCTTTTTCTTCATATTCCCTTTACCGTCTTTCTTTTCTTCATCTTCCTTTTACCATATTCCTTTTACCCTCTTCCTTTTCTTCATATTCCTTTTCTTCATATTCTTTTTCTTCATATTCCTTTTATTCCTATTCTTTTTCTTCATATTCCATTTACCGTCTTTCTTTTCTTCATCTTCCTTTTACCATCTTCCTTTTCTTCATATTCCTTTTCTTCATATTCCTTTTCTTCATATTCCTTTTATTCCTCTTCCTTTTCTTCATATTCCCTTTACCGTCTTTCTTTTCTTCATCTTCCTTTTACCATATTCCTTTCAACATATTCCTTTCTTCATATTCTTTTTATCATTTTCCTTTAACTATATTCCCCTTTTCAATATCCCTTTCATTACATTTCTTATTATATCTATGTTTCATCTTAATTTTATCATGTTCCTTGTTTCATATTCCTTTCTCATATTCAAAGTGACGGTTTTTTTCATCTATTCAACATTTTTTCGTCATTAAAAGAAAGTTACTTCTTAAAAAAAATGTCTACAATTATTACTCTATTTATCTCTTCCACTCTCTTTTCCATTGCCTCCATTACGGTAAATAATAATAATAATAATAATAATAATAATAATAATAATAATAATAATAATAATAATAATAATAATATTAATAATAATAATAAAAAAACAACAAAGCAGTTCCCCCTCAAAAGAAGCTTACATTGATATTTCTCACCAGCACAGCGAAACAAATAAAAAAAAAAGAACAGACACATGCAAATTTCACAATGACACAATTTTAACACGAAAGTAAAACTGGACGCACGAGAGCCCCTTCAGAGTACCCAACAGCATGAGAAGTACCCAAATAGCATGAAAAGTACCCAAACAGCATGAAAAGTACCCCAAACAGCATGAAAAGTACCCCCAAACAGCATGAGAAGTACCCAAACAGCATGAAAAGTGCCCCAAACAGCATGACAAGTACCCAAAACAGCATGAAAAGTACCCCAAACAGCATGAAAAGTACCCAAACAGCATGAAAAGTACCCAAACAGCATGAAAAGTACCCAAACAGCATGAAAAGTACCCAAACAGCATGAAAAGTACCCAAACAGCTTGAAAAGTACCCCCAAACAGCATAGGAAGTACCCAAACAGCATGAAAAGTACCCAAAAAGCATGAAAAGTACCCAAACAGCATGAAAAGTACCCAAACAGCATGAAAAGTATCCAAACAGCATGAAAAGTACCCAAACAGCATGAAAAGTACCCAAACAGCATGAAAAGTACCCCAAACAGCATGAAAAGTACCCAAACAGCATGAAAAGTACCCAAACAGCATGAAAAGTACCCAAACAGCATGAAAAGTACCCAAACAGCATGAAAAGTACCCAAACAGCATGAAAAGTACCCAAACAGCATGAAAAGTACCCAAACAGCATGAAAAGTACCCCAAACAGCATGAAAAGTACCCAAACAGCATGAAAAGTACCCAAACAGCATGAAAAGTACCCAAACAGCATGAAAAGTACCCCAAACAGCATGAAAAGTACCCAAAACAGCATGAAAAGTACCCCAAACAGCATGAAAAGTACCCAAACAGCATGAAAAGTACCCAAAAACCATGAAAATAACCCAAACTGCATGAAAAGTACCCAAACAGCATGAAAAGTACCCCAAACAGCATGAAAAGTACCCTAAACAGCATGAAAAGTACCGAAACAGCATGAAAAGTACCCAAACAGCATGAAAAGTACCCAAACAGCATGAAAAGTACCCCAAACAGCATGAAAAGTACTCCAAACAGCTTGAAAAGTACCCAAACAGCATGAAAAGTACCCAAACAGCATGAAAAGTACCCAAACAGCATGAAAAATACCCCAAACAGCATGAAAAGTACCCCAAACAGCATGAGAAGTACCCAATCAGCTTGAAAAGTCCCCAAATAGCATGAAAAATACCCCAAACAGCATGAAAAGTACCTAAACAGCTTGAAAAGTCCCCAAATAGCATCACTTAAGCAGGAGAGCACCACGACCAAGACATGACAACATAAAACATCGCGCCAGATGGATGAAAACAAAAAAGCATTACCACAGGAATGAAAACAGAGGAACATTGTACAAAAGATAATTAAAACATTTGATAGGGAATTGAAACATAAGAACATCATTTAAGGAGGAATTGAAACGTGGGAACATCATTTAAGAGGGAATTGAAACATAAGAACATCATTTAAGAGTGAATTGAAACACAAGGAACATCATTTAAGAGGGAATTTAAACGTGGGTACATCATTTAAGAGGGAATTTAAACGTGGGAACATCATTTAAGAGGGAATTTAAACGTGGGTACATCATTTAAGAGGGAATTTAAACGTGGGAACATCATTTAAGAGGGAATTTAAACGTGGGAACATCATTTAAGAGGGAATTTAAACGTGGGAACATCATTTAAGAGGGAATTTAAACGTGGGAACATCATTTAAGAGGGAATTTAAACGTGTGTACATCAGTTAAGAGGGAATTTAAACGTGGGTACATCATTTAAGAGGGAATTTAAACGTGGGTACATCATTTAAGAAGGAATTAAAACGTGGGACCATCATTTAAGAGGGAATTTAAACGTGGGAACATCATTTAAGAGGGAATTTAAACGTGTGTACATCAGTTAAGAGGGAATTTAAACGTGGGTACATCATTTTAGAGGGAATTTAAACGTGGGTACATCATTTAAGAAGGAATTTAAACGTGGGAACATCATTTAAGAGGGAATTTAAACGTGGGTACATCATTTAAGAGGGAATTTAAACGTGGGTACATCATTTAAGAGGGAATTTAAACGTGGGTACATCATTTAAGAGGGAATTTAAACGTGGGAACATCATTTAAGAGGGAATTTAAACGTGGGAACATCATTTAAGAGGGAATTTAAACGTGGGAACATCATTTGAGAGGGAATTTAAACGTGGGAACATCATTTAAGAGGGAATTTAAACGTGTGTACATCAGTTGAGAGGGAATTTAAACGTGGGAACATCATTTAAGAGGGAATTTAAACGTGGGTACATCATTTAAGAGGGAATTTAAACGTGGGAACATCATTTAAGAGGGAATTTAAACGTGGGTACATCATTTAAGAGGGAATTTAAACGTGGGTACATCATTTAAGAGGGAATTTAAACGTGGGTACATCATTTAAGAGGGAATTTAAACGTGGGTACATCATTTAAGAGGGAATTTAAACGTGGGAACATCATTTAAGAGGGAATTAAAACGTGGGAACATCATTTAAGAGGGAATTTAAACGTGGGTACATCATTTAAGAGGGAATTTAAACGTGGGTACATCATTTAAGAGGGAATTTAAACGTGTGTACATCATTTAAGAGGGAATTTAAACGTGGGAACATCATTTAAGAGGGAATTTAAACGTGGAACATCATTTAAGAGGAATTTAAACGTGGGAACATCATTTAAGAGGGAATTTAAACGTGGGAACATCATTTAAGAGGGAATTTAAACGTGGGAACATCATTTAAGAGGGAATTTAAACGTGGGAACATCATTTAAGAGGGAATTTAAACGTGGGAACATCATTTAAGAGGGAATTGAAACACAAGAATCATCATTTAAGTCAAAGAGAATGAAAACTACCTCCATGGAAACACAGGGACGCCATGGTCTGGCCTTAAACCCAAGTGACATCCTATTGAATTTGATGTTTAATGCCACCAAGACTTTCCATTTCAACTTTAGTGAATATAAAGTTGAAGGAAGTGGCGGTCGAGCTTGCTTTTATAAGAATTAGCTAATCGCACTGCACTGGAACACACGAGGCGGGAGTTTATTCCATTCTCGCACTACAACGTTGGTGGGGAAAAATTTGGTGCAGTCTGAATTTATTTGTTAGGCGGGAGTTTATTCCATTCTCGCACTACAACGTTGGTGAAGAAAATTATCGATGCAGTCTGAATTTATTTGTTAGGCGGGAGTTTATTCCATTCTCGCACTACAACGTTGGTGAGGAAAAATTTGGTGCAGTCTGAATTTATTTGTTAGGCGGGAGTTTATTCCATTCTCGCACTACAACGTTGGTGAGGAAAAATTTGGTGCGTTCTGAATTTATTTGTTAGGCGGGAGCTTATTCCATTCTCGCACTACAACGTTGGTGAGGAAAAATTTGGTGCGTTCTGAATTTATTTGTTAGGCGGGAGCTTATTCCATTCTCGCACTACAACGTTGGTGAGGAAAAATTTGGTGCAGTCTAAATTTATTTGTTTACGTTTAATTCTTGTGCCATTATTTTTCGAACGTGTCATCAATCATAAACAATTTGGCCACATTCGTAAAACCACCGAGTATTTTGAAGTCGGAAAGTTTCGTTTAGTCGGCGCAACATCTGTGGTCATATGCCGGAGAGAGACAGAAAGGGAAGGAATTATAGAAGGGAACAGATCCCAGGAGACGGGACACAACCCCCGATTAATACCTGGTACCCATTCACTGCTGGGTGGACAGGGGCGTAGAGTATTGGAAAAGCCGCCCAAATTTTTCCAGTCCGCCCGAGTATTTTGAAGCATTCGATTAATTTTCTCGGAGGCGAACTTTTTAACTGAACATTGTCAGATTAGAGCGGCGGGACTCGAACCTGCGTCCTCCAGACTCCTCCTAGACTCAGCCACCGCCTCCCCATGGGCCACTAAACTATCTTGGTGCCTTTTCCTAAACTCCAACAATATTATATAACGTTAATTTTTTTTTTCAAGTATTCGTGTTCATCAGCTAATAATTTCCTTTCCTTTCTCTTCCAGGAATTAAAAAAAAAGAAATAAAAATGTTCTTCATTCCCGTCTTCTTTTCCTCCTTGCTTCCAGTTAACGAAGCGAAAGAAACAGAACGCACATTAATTTTACGCCGCTCATTAACATCCTCATTAATTATTCCTGCCGCGGCGGGCGAGAGAGAAAAAAAAAGAGGTAGTATTGACATTTGCCGGAGTTCCGCTTAAAAATGCAGCGACGAGTGACGGGCCGCGGGAAGAAAACGGGAGCGAGAGACAGAAAGAAAATGGGATAGGTGAACTTGTATACTTTTTGTTTTTTTACGGTATGTTCTTTTGTTTTTCTACGTTCTTTTTGTTTTGTTTTTCTATGTTCTTTTTGTTTTGTTTTACTTTGTTTTTATTTTGAGTTCGTCTTTTTTTTGTTTTTTTCCCTTTTTTATGTTTGTGTATTGGAATTTTTATTAGCTTTAACTTTTTTTAACACATTTTTGAGGTTGTTATTTTTTTATATTCTTATTTCTTTGTATTTGTTTGTTGTTCCTATTTTTTTTCACTATTCATTTGTTAAACTGTTTTTCAGCACTTATAATTTCGACTCTGTTCCTGTACTTATATTTTTCAGCTATTTTCTTATTTACTTTTTCAACTGTTTTTCTTGGTATTTATTTATTTATTTATTTATTTTTTGTATATTTATCTTTTTCACTGTTTTTTAGTACTTATAATTTTTGACTCCTTGTTTTCGGTACTTATATTTTTCAGCTTTTTCTTTTTCTTTTACATTTTCAACTTTTTTTCTCAGCATTTAGATTTATTTTTTGGTATTTATTTTTCGACTTTTTTTTTAGCACTTATTCTTTCGACTCTGTTTCTGGTACTTATATTTTTCAGCTTTTTTTTTTCTTTACTTTTTCAACTTTTTTTCTCGGCATTTAATTTTTTCGTTTTTTTTTTACATTTTTTTAATTTTTTCGTTTTTTTAACATTTATTTTTTTTTCGTCGGTTTTTTCGATTCCTTGTTTTTGGTATTTTTTTTCGTTTACTTTTTCAACTTTTTCTCGGTATTTTTTTTAACTAATCTTTTCGACAGTATTTTTTGGGCACTATCATTTTTTATTGTTATTTTTATTTATTGTTATTTTCTTGGGGCTTATTTATCGACTAATATTTTTTTGTACATAATTTTTCAACAAGTGTTTTTTGGGGACTCACAATTTTGCACTTTATTTCACCATTTTCAGTCACTTTACTTATATTGGAACACTTTTTTTTTTTTTGTGCAAATTTTTCCTCAATATCCACTAATTCATTTTTCATTCCTCTTTTTTTTTTCTCTCTTTTATGGTGACGCTGATTGGTGGTAAATGGAGGAGGAGGAGGAGGAGGAGGAGGTGTGAGGGGCGGAAGAGGAGGAGGGTAAGGGTTGCAGGAAGAGGAGGAGGAAGAGGAGGAGGGAGGAAGGGAGAGGAGACGAAGGAGGGGTATGGAGGAGGGAGGAACGGACGGAAAAGGAGGAGGAGGGTAAGGGTTGCAGGAAGAGGAGGAGGAGGAGGAGGAGGAGGAGGCCCACCCATCACTTTTGCACATCAACACTCATTAATCAACCATTCAGGTGAGAGAGGAGGAAGAGAGAAGAGGAAGAGGAGGAAGGGGAAAAGGGGAGGAGAGGGGGAGGGAGCAGGGGAGGAAGAGGGAGGAAGGGAGGAGGAGGAGGAAGAGGGGGAGTTAATCTGATTTGATGGGCGGAGAAGCGTGAGTGAGGGGAGAGGAGGAGGAAGGGAAGAGGAGGAGGGAAGAGGAAGGAAGGGGAGAGGAAGGGAGAAGCGAATGGAAGGTAAACGATGAGGGAGGAGAGGAGAGGGAGGGAAATAAAGGAAGGAAGAGGAAAGGAGGGAGAGGGAAGGGAGGGAGAGGGAATGGGAGGGGAGAAGGAAAGGAGGGAGAGGGAAGGGAAAGGGAGGGGAGAGGAGGAAAAGGAAGAGGGAGAAACGAATGGGAGGTAAAAGGTGAGGAAAGGAGGAAAGAAAGGAGGTAAGGAGAGAAAAGGGGAATGGAGGAGAAGGAAAGAGAAAGAGAAAAATGGGAAAGAAGGAAGGAAAGGAGAAGGAAGGAGAGAAGGGGAATGGAGGAGAAGGAAAGGGGAGAGAAAGAGAAAAATGGGAAAGGAGGAAAAAAAGGAGAAGGAAGGAGAGAAGGGGAGTGGAGGAAAAGGAAAGGGGAGAGAAAGAGAAAAATGGGAAAGGAGGAAGGAAAGGAGAAGGAAGGAGAGAAGGGGAGTGGAGGAAAAGGAAAGGGGAGAGAAAGAGAAAAATGGGAAAGGAGGAAAAATAGGAGAGGGAAGGAGAGAAGGGGATGGAGGAGAAGGAAAGGGGAGAGAGAGAAAAATGGGAAAGGAGGAAGGAAAGGAGAAGGAAGGAGAGAGAAGGAAAATGGAGGAAAAGAAAGAGGAAGAAGAAGGAAGAAAAGGAGGAAAAAAGGAGAAGGAAGGAGAGAGAAGGAGAATGGAGGAGAAGGAAAGGGGAGAGAAAGAGAAAAATGGGAAAGGAGGAAGGAAAGGAGAAGGAAGGAGAGAAGGGGAGTGGAGGAAAATTAATTCTCTCTTATTATCTATCATCTTTAATTCTCTTCCCTCATTTCTTTTTCATTATTTTATTTTTTTCTCATTCTCTCTCTCTCTCATTATTTATCATCTTTAATTCTCTTTCCTATCTTTCAATATGTCCCTCTCCCCTCCCTCTCTCATGCATGCTTGTTTTATTAATTTGCATCTCATTCATGTATTTCTTTTTCTTTTTCATCTAAGTTCGCTCTTGCAATTCAATCAGACTTTAATTTCGCTTTTTCCAGAGTGAAAAGTCGGAAAGTTTCGTTTAGTCGGCGCAACATCTGTGGTCATATTCCGGAGAGAGACAGAAGGGGAAAGGAACTACAGGAGAAGGGAACATATCTCAGGAGACGGGACACAACCCCCGATCAATACCCGGTACCCATTCACTGCTGGGTGGACAGGGGCGTAGGGTATCGGAAAAGTCGCCCAAATTTTTCCATCGAACCCGGGCTCTCTCGATTGTGAGCTGAGTGTGCTAACCACTGCACCACGAGGCCCCCTTCTCCAGAGTGAGCATATATATTACTTTATCAGTCAAAGAAGTCAGGGCAGAAAAACACCTGAGTCACCGATGGGGTCAAAAGGTCACCGCGCCAGATACCTCCCCTGCGACATTGAACCCTGTGGACCACTTCTCTTCACTCCGCCCCTTTCTCTCCCTTCCCTCTCCTTTTTACCTCCTTCCCCTCCCTTTGCTTCCCTTTCCTTTTTACCTCCCTCCCCTCCCTTTGCTTCCCTTTCCATTTTACCTCCTTCCCCTCCCTTTGTTTCCCTTTCCTTTTTACCTCCTTCCCCTCCCTTTGCTTCCTCTCTCCTCTCCTCCTCCTCCTCCTCATACCTCCTTCCTCCTCCTCCTCTGCCTTTTCTCCCTTCCTCGTGGTGGATGGCAGAGCTTTTATAATCAACCCTTCGCGTGTAAGAAGCGCTGCCAGAAACCACGAGTGTCAGCGGGGTCACTGTCGGGCCGCGGCGTCAGGTTCAGTGCGGCAGAGATGTCCTCCGGCGCAGTGACCTTGTGGCCCATCATTGGCTCAGGTGGTCTGCTGCCCGTCATGACTTCTTAGAATCGGTATCATAAGACAGTTTCGGTTCTCATATCAGCTATTTCTAAAGGTCAAAGAAGGGGTCACTCGGGTTCTAATGAGTGTTTCTTCAGGTTCAGGGTACAGAGGAAGGGTCAAACTATCACCAGGGTCATGAAACTACTCCTGGAAATGCCCACAACTCCTACGAAAGCCTTGTCAAATAGGTGTTCTTGGGAGGCGAAATGTCTCATAATATTATACGACCCTAGGATGGCTGGTATTACAAGACACAGCCATATCACATCTCACAACTCCTACGAAAGCCCTGTCAAATATGTGTTCTTGGGCGGCGAAATGTCTCATATACGACCCCAGGATGGCTGGTATTACAAGACACAGCCATATCACATCAGCTATTTCTAAAGGTCAAAGGGGGGGTCAGTCGGGTTCTAATGAGTGTTTCTTCAGGTTCACGGTACAGAGGAAGGGACGCACTACCACCAGTGTCATAAAACTACTCCTGGAAATGCCCACAACTCCTACGAAAGCCTTGTCAAATAGGTGTTCTTGGGCGGCGAAATGTCTTATAATTCGACCCCTATATTCTGAAGGCCCTGGTTCGACTCCCGGTACTCACTGGTGTAGTACATTTCGAGATATATCGTTCACTTTATTATTTGATTATTTATTATTATTTAAAGATTTCGAGTTAATGAAAGTGTACAAAAAATCATATTCTTCCCAGTCATTTATATTTTGATCTTGAAGTTACTTAAAGCCACTCACAACTCCCTTTATATTTATGGTTTCAGAGGGAAAAAAGGAACAATTAAAGCGTATAAATGAACGAATCGGTGAAAACACGAATTTTGCGAAACAATACTAAGCGAATGGACACTAAATGAATGCTTTGTACCTCTGAGATTAAGAAACAGGTGAAAATAATGTCAAAATAAATAATAATTGAGTGACCGATAAAATGAGGAAC
This sequence comes from Eriocheir sinensis, assembly GCF_024679095.1. NCBI lineage: Eukaryota > Metazoa > Arthropoda > Malacostraca > Decapoda > Varunidae > Eriocheir > Eriocheir sinensis. Next base: position 51,190 of record NW_026110881.1, on the reverse strand, counting down.
TTGACGAAAGTGAACTCAAATTAGCCAAAAAATCTAATAATTAGTCACAAGAAATATATGAATGAGTTACCGATAAAATATGAGGAACTTGACGAAACTGAACTCAAATTAGGCAAAAAATCAAATAATCAGTCACAAGAAATATATGAATGAGTTACCGATAAAATATGAGGAACTTAACGAAACTGAACTCAAATTAGCCAAAAATCGAATAATTAGTCACAAGAAATATATGAATGAGTTACCGATAAAATGAGGAACTTGACGAAACTGAACTTAAATTAGCCAAAAATCTAATAATCAGTCACAAGAAATATATAAACGAGTTACCGATAAAATATGATGAACTTAACGAAAGTGAACTCAAATTAGCCAAAAAATCGAATAATCAGTCACAAGAAATATATGAATGAGTTACCGATAAAATGAGGAACTTAACGAAACTGAACTCAAATTAGGCAAAAAATCTAATAATCAGTCACAAGAAATATATGAATGAGTTACCGATAAAATATGATGAACTTAACGAAAGTGAACTCAAATTAGCCAAAAAATCAAATAATTAGTCACAAGAAATATATGAATGAGTTACCGATAAAATATGAAGAACTTGACGAAACTAAACTTAAATTAGGCAAAAAATCTAATAATCAGTCACAAGAAATATATGAATGAGTTACCGATAAAATGAGGAACTTGACGAAACTGAACTCAAATTAGGCAAAAATCGAATAATAATTAGTCACAAGAAATATATGAATGAGTTACCGATAAAATATGAAGAACTTGACGAAACTGAACTTAAATTAGCCAAAAATCTAATAATCAGTCACAAGAAATATATGAATGAGTTACTGATAAAATGAGGAACTTGACGAAACTGAACTCAAATTAGGCAAAAATCGAATAATTAGTCACAAGAAATATATAAACGAGTTACCGATAAAATATGAAGAACTTAACGAAACTGAACTTAAATTAGGCAAAAAATCGAATAATTAGTCACAAGAAATATATAAACGAGTCACCGATAAAATATGAAGAACTTAACGAAACTGAACTTAAATTAGCCAAAAAATCAAATAATCAGTCACAAGAAATATATGAATGAGTTACCGATAAAATATGAAGAACTTGACGAAACTGAACTCAAATTAGGCAAAAATCGAATAATTAGTCACAAGAAATATATGAATGAGTTATCGATGAAAAATGAAGAACTTAACGAAACTGAACTCAAATTAGCCAAAAAATCGAATAATTAGTCACAAGAAATATATGAATGAGTTATCGATGAAAAATGAAGAACTTAACGAAACTGAACTCAAATTAGGCAAAAATCGAATAATTAGTCACAAGAAATATATAAATGAGTTACCGATAAAATATGAAGAACTTAACGAAACTGAACTCAAATTAGGCAAAAATCGAATAATTAGTCACAAGAAATATATAAATGAGTTACCGATGAAATATGAAGAACTTGACGAAACTGAACTCAAATTAGGCAAAAATCGAATAATTAGTCACAAGAAATATATAAATGAGTTACCGATAAAATATGAGGAACTTAACGAAACTGAACTCAAATTAGGAAAAAATCGAATAATTAGTCACAAGAAATATATAAATGAGTTACCGATAAAATATGAGGAACTTAACGAAACTGAACTCAAATTAGGAAAAAATCGAATAATTAGTCACAAGAAATATATAAATGAGTTACCGATAAAATATGAGGAACTTAACGAAACTGAACTCAAATTAGGAAAAAATCGAATAATTAGTCACAAGAAATATATGAATGAGTTATCGATAAAATATGAGGAACTTCACGAAACTGAACTCAAATTAGGAAAAAATCGAATAATCAGTCACAAGAAATATATAAATGAGTTACCGATAAAATATGAGGAACTTCACGAAACTGAACTCAAATTAGGCAAAAAACGAATAATCAGTCACAAGAAATATATGAATGAGTTACCGATAAAATGAGGAACTTGACGAAACTGAACTTAAATTAGCCAAAAAATCGAATAATTAGTCACAAGAAATATATGAATGAGTTATCGATAAAATGAGGAACTTAACAAAACTGAACTCAAATTAGGCAAAAATCGAATAATAATTAGTCACAAGAAATATATAAATGAGTTATCGATAAAATATGAGGAACTTAACGAAACTGAACGCAAATTAGGCAAAAAATCGAATAATCGTCACAAGAAATATATCAATAAGTTACCGATAAAATATGAGGAACTTAACGAAACTGAGCTCAAATTAGGCAAAAATCGAACTTAGATTAAAAAAAGAGAAAAAGAAAAATATGAATAAAATGCAAATAAAATAAACAAAATATATATGAAAGAGGGAAGGGAGAGATGCATATAAATAGATAGGGAAGATATTTAAAAGATGATAGATAGCAAGAGAGAGAGAATGAAAAAAAAAAGAATAGGAGAAAAGAAACAAGGAAAAAAGATCGTAAATGAAGAGAAAATAAGAAAAAAACGAAAGTCAAGAAAAATATAAATGAGAAAAGGAAAAAAAAGGACGAAAAAAAGAAAAAAAGGGAAATATCAATACAGAAAAAAAAGAAAAGAAAAAATAATCCCAATCATCCCCTTCCTTCCCCTCCCCCCTTTCTCTCTTCCCCCACTTTACCCCTCCCTTACACACACACACACACACACACACACACACACACACACACACACACACACACACTCCCCTTTCTCTCCCTTCTCTCTCCTTTTTACCTCCTTCCCCTCCCTTTACTTCCTCTATCCTCCCCTCCTCCTCCTCCTCCTCATACCTCCTTCCTCCCTCCCTCTGCCTTGTCTCCCTTCCTCTTCCTTTCCTCCTCCTCCTTCTCCTCCTCCTCCTTCACATACATAATCTTCTTTCTCTCCCTTTCCTCTTCCTTCCCTTTCCTTCTCCTTCCTCTTCCATTCCTTCCTTCCTTCCTTCCTTCCCTTCTCTTCCTTCCTTCTCTTCTCTTCCTTCCTTCCTTCCCTTCTTCTTCCTTCCTTCCTTTCCCTTCTCTCCCTTCCCTCTTCCTTCCCTTCCTCCTTCCTTCCTTCCCTTCTTCCCTTTCTTCCTCTCTCCCTTCCTCTTCCATTCTTTCCTTCCTTCCCTCCTCTCCTTCCTTCCTTCTCTCTCCTCTCTCTCCTCTCTTCTCTCTCTCTCTCTCTCTCTCTCTCTCTCTCTCTCTCTCTCTCTCTCTCTCTCTCTCTCTCTCCCTCTCCCTCTCTCTCTCTCACACACACACACACACACACACACACACACACACACACACACACACACACACACATACTTCTCCCTTCCCCCCTCCCCCCGCACACACACGCACGCACGCACACTCACCAGGGCGTGGGGCTGGGCCAAGGAGGGGTCGGGCGTGGGCGTGGGGCGGGCGTGGAGTCCTGCAGCGCGCACCGACGCCCGCACAGTCACGTTACCTGCCACGGGCGCACCTGACGAGTAATTAGCCGTGACCACGCCCTCCAGGTAAGACGCGTCCCCAGCCAGGAAGGGGGGCACGCTGACCTGAACCTGGGGGTGAGGGAAGGGGGGAGAGGCGGTTAGTAGGGGGTGGTGGTGTGGGGGGTGAGGTGAGGTGAGAGGGGTGAAAGAAAGGGAAGGGAAGGGAAGGGAGGGGAGGGGAGGGGAGGGGAGGGGAGGGGAGAGAAGGGAAGGAAGGGAAGGAGGAAGGAAGGAAGGAGGGAGGGAGGGGAGAAGGAAGGGAAGGAAAGGAAGGAAGGAAGGAGGAGGGGAGGGGAAGGAGAAGGAAGGGAAGGAAGGAAGGAGGGAAGGGAAGGGAAGGGAGGAGAAGGCGAAGGACGAGTAGGAAGGTAAATGGGTCAGTAGGTAAGGATTAAGGGAAGGGAAGGGAAGGGAAGGGAAGGGGCAAGGGAAGGAAAAAGGGGAACACGGAGACCTGGATAAAGGGGAGGGAAGTGAGAGGTATGTAGGGGACTAATATGTAGGCTTCATGTTGGGGGTTAGACACTAATATGTAGGCTTCATGTTGGCTAGGAATGTGTGGAATGCGTGGTGCAGTATGCTGGTTAAGGCGAGGTCACACAAGGCAGTTTCTCGGGAATTTTGTGCCAAGATTCTAAGTCGGGAATTTTGTGCCAAGATTCTAAGTCGGCTGCATTTAAAGGGACACTCGGTTAAAAAGGGTAGGGAAGGTAGGGGGGAATAGAGGACAGGTAGGTAGGTAAATGGGTTAAGAGGTAAGGATTAGGGGAAGGAGAGAAGGAAAGGGAGGGAGGTAGGAGATATATAAGGTAATGGAGAAAGGGAAACGAGAAGGGAAGGGAAGGGAAGGGAAGGGGATGGAAGGGAAGGGAAGGGATGGGAACGGGAAGGAAGGGAAGGACAGGGAAGAGAAGGAAAGGAAAGGGAGAGGAAGGGAAGGGAAGGGAAAGGAAGGGAAAGGAAGGGAAGGAAAGGAAAGGGAAAGGAAGGGAAGGAAGGGAGAGAAGAATAGGAAGGAAGGAAAAGTATTGAAAAAAGAAGGAAGGAAAGAAGGAAAGAAGGAATAAAAAGAATGAAAGGAGAAAAGAAAGGAAAGGAAGGAAGGAAGGAAAAGTTATGGAAAGGTAGAAATTAGAGGAAGTGAAGGAAAGGGGCGGGAGGAGGAGGGGGAAGGGAGGAAAGGAAGAAGGGAGAGAAGGAGGGAGGAGAGAGAGAAGAAAGTAGGGAGGGTGAGAAAAAAATGCCGACCGTGGGAAAATAGAAGCGTGGGAACGAGAGAGAGAGAGAGAGAGAGAGAGAGAGATTTATATCCTAATACAAACCTGAATGGCCTTCCCCTGCTCTCTCTCTCTCTCTCGATTCATTCTGTCAACGCATTTTTCTCTCTCAAATTTCATACCAAGTATTTTCTCTCTATGTTTCCTCCTCCTCCTCCTCCTCCTCCTCCTCCTCCTCCTCCTCCTCCTCCTCCTCCTCCTCCTCCTCCTCCTCCTCCTCCTCTTCCTCCTCCTCCTGGTAAGTGGGCGATTAACAAAGATAAATGAGCAGCTAATTTTCACTCAAATGAGATGAAGATTAGAGGAGGAGGAGGAGGAGGAGGAGGAAGGAAGGAGAAAGAAGAGGATAATAAGAGACCACACATTAAGAAAAAAAATAACAATAATAATAATAATAATAATAATAATAATAATAATAATAATAATAATAATAATAATAATAATAATAATAATGAGAAAAACAGAATATAATTGAATTGAGAGAGAGAGAGAGAGAGAGAGAGAGAGAGAGAGAGAGAGAGAGAGAGAGACTATTGAGTTTAAAATTCTTTGACTGGACGCAAAATTTTGTTATCCTCCTCCTCCTCCTCCTCTTCCTCCTCTTTTCTTCCTCCTCCTCCTCCTCCTCTCTCTCTCTCTCTCTCTCTCTCTCTCTCTCTCTCTCTCTCTCTCTCTCTCTCTCATTAATCACACAAGCCCTCCATCAAACCGCAAATTCCCTCCCTCCTCAATTTTTCTCTCCCTTACTTTCCTCCATTTTCTTTTTCTCTCCTTGAATTATTGCCTCTCTCTCTCTCTCTCTCTCTCTCTCTCTCTCTCTCTCTCTCTCTCTCTCTCTCTCTCTCTCTCTCTCTCTCTCTCTCGGTTGGTCGCTGATTTATTGTAGAGATACACGCAGATTTCTCTCTCTCTCTCTCTCTCTCTCTCTCTCTCTCTCTCTCTCTCTCTCTCTCTCTCTTCTATCTATTTTCCCTCTCTTATTCCTCCTCCTTCTCCTCCTCCTCCTCCTCCCCTCTTCCTTTTCCTCCTCCTCCTCCTCCTCCTTTTCCTTTCTTCTCCTTCCCTTCCCTTCCCGTCCTTCCCTCCTCCCCTTCCTTCTCTTCATTCTTCCCTTCTTTTCCTTCTCATTCCTTTCCTTTTCTCCCGTTTTCCTTACTCCTTTCCTCCTTACGCCTGACCTCCTCAGTCTCGCCTGACCTCCTCAGTCTCGCCTGACCTCCTCAAAGGGACAGACGTTGACCTTGCTGCTGCTGCGGCATCAAACCTTAACCTTGCTTTTCACCTCGTCTGGTGAAACGACACTTGTTATTTTGTGTGTGAATCGACCTGTGTGTTACATTTAACGTCACAACTTTTGAAATCCGTTCATCCACGTTTTAATTAACCGTTACTTAAATAGGCCCGTACGCCTTCTCAGAAATCGAACGACTAACTGTGCTTGTTTACTTTTCTGATTTAGCACCACTCAACTTAATTAATTAACGTCTAACTCAGTGCTGTGACGCGTCTAACTAGTGTTTGAAGTGTTGCGAGGATTACCTTACAGTGAGAGGACTTCCTTGCTGAGCTGAGCGGTTAAGTTATATATCGACTTTTTTTGTGTTTCCTGTCTTTCCTCAGTAGGATTACAACTGCACGACCTAACACAGCACCCAGTGAAAGACAGTGAGCTTCTTGTGTCTAACTAACGTAGAAAATCTGTCACTAACGTAGAAGTACAAAGCTTGACCCGTATACCAGCACACCTGTTTTGAAAAGGAGGAAAAGTTTAATCCCCCAGAGAATTTTAATCCCGGAGGGAAAACACGTGTGGGCCCTCATAGACGCCACACCTCAAACTCTCCCGCGTGACTCGACCGATTTAAAGCCGCCTCCTTCCAGGTGTTGACCTTAGTCCACGCGGATACAAAATTCATCTTAACTGTAAAGCACACAATTATATCGTCTTGCAACAGTAAATAAAAATTAAAAAAAGAAGTAATCATGCCGTCCAACTATTTCAATTGCTGTAATTGTTCAAAGAAATATGCTGCGATTCATTACCAAGCCAGCGACTCGATGTGTAGGTACTGTGTCTTAGACTTACGTATTCAGGCACTACAAACAACCAACGAGGATCTACAACGCTCCAATGCGTTGATCTGGGACACCATGATGGCCTTCCCTCAACTCCCTACTCCTCATTCTTCTTCTTCTTCTTCTTTCCCCGCCCTTCCTACTCCAGCTTCCTCCTCCTCAAACTCATATTCTGACGTTCTGACCCAATTACATACCTCCTCCTCCTCCTCTGCCTCGCCTGAACCCGCCTCCATCCTTATTCCTTCCGCCCCATCCACCTCCCTTGCTACCTCATCCACTCCCACTCTCGTCTCCCTTCACCAACATTGACTCCTCCCCTATCCTCATCACCACTCCATCTTCCCTTCCACCTCCAACACGATCTCCTCTGCCTCGCCTCAACCACCCCACCTCTGCAACGCCTGATCCTGCCACCCTTACCATTCCTTCTACTCCATCCACCTCCTTCCTACCCCATCCACCTCCATCCACAGTACCACTCCCCTTTCTCCCGCTCTCCTTCCTCTCCCTCCAACACCCTTGACTCCTCCCTATCCTCATCATCACTCCATCCTCCACTTCCACCTCCAACACGAACACAACCACCGCCTCCTCCTCCACTTCTGATACCACATCTCCCTCCATCCACACCTCACCCTCCACCCTTTCCCAACCACCAACTACTATCACCACCACCACTTCCAAACCCACCTTAGCCCGCGCTCCCGCTTGTACCGCGCCCTTCCAGAAGAAATAACAAGACCATTCTACCAGCTGTCACATGTACGAACCAGACGCTGTTTCCTGGTATGGGCAAACTAACTACTAGAGTCAATTTAGTTGGAGACAGTGTGGTGAGAGGCCAACTTACGGAGTTTTGTGGTCGGAATACGTTGACACGGCAGCGTTTCTGTATCCCCGGAGCCAAACTGGACGATATTGAATCAGCTGTCGATGCAGTTTCAGTAAATGCGAAGGACGACACAGTGTATCTGATACATGCTGGAACCAACGAAATTCAGTAAACTCAAATTCAGGACCTGTTAGCAAAATACCGTCAAGTCATTCGGAAATACAAGACCAAGTCCCTCACATCATCGTCTCTGGAATTCTACCGAGAGTCAATACGTTCGCCGGATACAACAACAGTAAAGCGTACGGCGTCAACACTAGTCTAAAGCAGTTATGTAACGATGAAGGCGTAGGGTTCACGAACGCATGGCATCACTTCAACCAGCGCCCAGATTTGTTTTGGGAGGACGGACTCCACTTGAACGAGGTTGGTTAGGCTAGTCTAGGACTGCTCCTGAACGATGCAGTTGAAAGCTTCTCGAAAAGCTATTCAAAAAACTGGAGGCGAGGGCAAGGCAAAGGCAACCCTTGATCAACCGAACCGTAGCGTCGATGCGGCTTGCAAGAAACTGTGTAACCAACGACGCCTCCGACAAGCGAACTCATTCAACACGACGCGGCCAAACCAGTAGTCACATTTCCATTTTGTACACAAATGCACGCAGTCTGTTACCCAAAAAGGACGAAATTAGGGCGTATATTGCAACTGAGAAACCAGATGTGGTAGCCATCACAGAGACTTGGGCCAACTCTGCACATCTAGTATCTGAACTGTCATTTCCCGGGTACGAAAGCTTCCAAAAAAATCCAATGCACAAGAAAGGAGGAGGAGTAATTTGCTACGTAAAAAGTACGCTCCCTGCCATAAAAATAGACAAACAGGACGCAGAGAATTACGACTCCGTCTATGTGGAAATAACTGCGAATAATAAGAAACTAACACTTGCGACCGTATACAGGCCTCCAAAACAACAGGCAGCCGACGACACTGCCCTGTACGAAGAGCTTCACTTTAACACAAAGTAAACAAGCAATAATAATTGGGGACTTTAATTGCCCTAACATTGACTGGGGACAATTGACTGGAGATCAAGAGGGTAACAGGCTTATAGAAATGGTGGAGGATTCGTTCCTCACTCAAGTTGTAACTCAACCAACAAGAGAAAACAATCTGCTGGATCTGGTATTAGTAAGCGACCCCGACCTCATTCGCGATTGTGAAGTTGGTGAAAAAATTAACGGTTGCGATCACCACTTAATCCGTTTCAATGTCAACATAAGTCACAAACTCGTAGACAATCCGTCAGTGATACCAGACTACAAAAGCAAATTTCAACCTAGCCCGTGAGCTGCTTCCTCTGCGACCTGGGACCAACTTCACCTAACCGACAATACAATCGACAACGTGTGAACAACTTCAAAGATAAGCTTTTGGGAGTAGAAAAGGCTACAGTGCCGACGAAACCCAGGCGAGTAAATGGTGCCGTAGATCCACCGTGGATGACCAGAGAAATAAAAAGGGCGGTAAACTTAAAAAAAAGGAATTATAACCTAATGAAAGAGAATGACACGGCCGAAGCCCGTACTCAGTACCACAACAGCCTCAGAGCTTGTCGCACCCTTATTCGGAGTAGTAAACGCAACTACGAACAACAAATAGCGCGTGACATCAAGACAAACTCGAAAAAATTCTTCACATACATCAGATCGAAAAAGAAAGTAAAATCCAATATTGGTCCCCTGACAGACGAGACTGGAGCTGCAACTCAGGACAGTAAACAGATGGCCAGAATCCTCAACAGTAACTTCGCATCCGTATTCACAGTCGAGAACATCGAAACCATGCCCGAGAACCCTGACCCGCCGAGGGGAATCACGCCCTGAAAATTGACTCAATATGCGACCAAGAAGTGAAAGAGTATTTGGATAAACTCGACACGAACAAGTCAACAGGACCTGACGGTTTGTCCCCGCGGTTATTAAAAGAGCTTAAACAACAAATACTTCAGCCACTCACTAACATATTCAACCAGTCTGTTCAATTGAAAAAGGTCCCGGAAGACTGGAAGATGGCGAACGTAACACCAATTTTCAAAAAAGGAGACAAAAGCGTTGCATTAAACTACAGGCCCATAAGTTTGACATCAGTGGCAGGAAAAATACTCGAAAAGATTATTAGAGACAAACTTGTTAAGTTTCTAGAAGACAATAATGTAATCTCCGACACCCAGCATGGCTTCAGAAACAAGCGCTCCTGCCTAACGAATTTATTAGACTTCTTCCAAGGTATATATAAGAACTGGGATGCCCACATCCCCAGTGATGTTATATACCTTGACTTTCAGAAAGCCTTCGACAAGGTACCGCACGAGCGACTCCTTAAGAAACTGCACTCGGCGGGCATTGGAGCCAATCTGATCGCGTGGATAAGAGATTGGCTCACCGACAGAAAACAACGAGTACTACTCAACGGACAGCCTTCCGATTGGCTTCCAGTCACTAGTGGAGTGCCTCAAGGGTCAGTGCTGGGACCCATTCTCTTCATCATATATATCAACGACCTCGAATCAGGACTGAAATCCACAATATCGAAATTTGCTGATGACACTAAGGTGGGGGGAAAGGCCCTCACAAAGACCGACTGCGAAATCATTCAGAAAGACCTCAATCACATTATCGAATGGTCGGAAAAATGGCAAATGTCCTTTAATGTTGACAAATGCAAAGTCATGCACATTGGGTCCAGAAATAGTAACCACACATACATCATGAATGGGAGACCTCTGCAAGCGATGCAGGAGGAAAAGGATCTTGGAGTCACTATCAGCAGTGACCTGAAACACGCGAATCACTGTAAGCATACAACAAAGCCAACACTATGCTCGGGTTCATAGCGAGGAACTTCAGTGTAAAACGCCAGACGTGATGCTATCCTTGTATAATTCCATGGTAAGACCGCACCTCGAGTATGCAGTACAGTTCTGGTCTCCTAATTACAGAAAGGACATTGATTTACTGGAAAGGATTCAACGACGCGCCACGAAAATGATACCAACCTTAAGGGCTCAACCGTACGAGGAACGACTCAAGCGACTCAATCTCTTTACATTGGAGAAAAGACGCCTACGAGGAGATATGATTCAAGTCTTCAAGTATCTAAAAAATTCAATAACGTCGATTACTCCAATTTCTTTGAATTGCAAACCAACCTAAGAACTAGAAATAACGGTTTACCCATTCAGTCTAGTCGATGTAACACAGACATCGGAAGGAGTTTCTTTTCAAACCGAGTCATCCGTCACTGGAACAATCTTCCTTCAGAAGTAGTAAATGCGAATACTATCAACTCCTTCAAATATAGAATCGACCGTCACTTCGCTGCGTCGGGAGTAAACTGAATATTGAGTTGCTTTCATCTGCTCCTCAATATCGAGGCGCTTTCATCTGCTCCTCAATGTCGAGGTGCTTTCATCTGCTCCCCAGGCCCCAGGCTGTCGAGCAGATTAAATCACCAAAGCGGGCAACCTCGTAATGAGCCAATAGGCTTTCTGTTGCCTGCGTTTCCACGTTTCCATGTTTCCCATTCTCTTCCTCCTCCTCTCCCATCCTCCTCCTCCTACTCCCATCTCTTCCTCTCCCATCCTCCTCCTACTCCCATCTCTTCCTCTCCCATCCTCCTCCTCCTCCTCCTACTCCCATCTCTTCCTCTCCCATCCTCCTCCTCCTCCTCCTACTCCCATCTCTTCCTCTCCCATCCTTCTCCTCCTCACATCTCTTCCTCTCCCATCCTCCTCCTCCTCCTCCTCCCATCTTTTCCTATAACCTCCTCCTCCTCCTCCTCCTCCCATCTTTTCCTCTAACCTCTTCCTCCTCCTCCTCCTCCTCCTCCTCATGCCGTCCTCACCTCAAAGCGTGGCGCCGTGAAGGGCTCCACCGTGAAGGCGTGTTGTGTGAAGGTGTTGGTTGCCTCGACGCGGATGACCCACGACCCGAACTCCGGCTCACGGCTCAGGGGGAAGCTCAGGGACACGGGGCCTTCGCGACACTGCGGGAGAGGTACGTTAAGTTAGGTTAGGTTGGGTGAGGTGAGGGTAGGTTAGGTCAGTTTTAGGTTAGATTAAGATTGTTTCATGTTCCAATAGGTTAGGTTTAGATAGTTTCAGGTCACGAGAGGTTAGGTTAGATTAGGTTAGGTTAGGTGAGGTTTTAAGATAGGTTAGCAGACTTTGCTGTGAGGATGGGGATTGTTTTGTTGTTCCAATAGGTTAGGTTTAGATAGTTTCAGGTCACGAGAGGTTAGGTTAGATTAGGTTAGGTTAGGTGAGGTTAGGTTAGGTGAGGTCAGTTTTAAGATAGATTAAGATAGTTTCAGGTCACGATAGGTTAGGTTAGGTCAGTTTTAAGTGATAGAGAAGGAGGTTAGATTATTTTAGGTCAGTTTTAGGTTAGGTTAAGATAGTTTTAGGTCACAATAGGTTAGATTAAGATAGTTTCAGGTTCCAATAGGTTAGGTTTAGATAGTTTCAGGTCACGATAGGTTAGGTAAGATTAGGTTAGGTGAGGTGAGGTTAGGTTAGGTTAGGTCAGTTTCAGCTTAGATTTAGATAGCTTCAGGTCACGATAGGTTAGGTAAGATAAGGTTAGGTGAGGTGAGGTTAGGTTAGGTTAGGTTAGGTCAGTTTCAGCTTAGATTCAGATAGCTTCAGGTCACGATAGGTTAGGTCAGGTCAGTTTTAAGTTAGCTTTAGCAAGTTTAAGGTTCCAACAGGTTAGGTTAGGTTAGTTGAGGTGCGTTAGGTTAGGGTGTAAGGGGTGAATTAGCGGAGAGTAAGGGGTAGGGAATGGGGATTAGGGGTGTTATGAGGTGCTTATTTAGGGGGTGAGGGGTGGGAAGAGAATGGGGAATGGGAAGATGTGGGGCTAGGGGGTGAATTAATGGGAGGAAGGGGAGAGAGAGGGGAGAGAGAGAGAGAGAGAGAGAGAGAGAGAGAGAGAGAGAGAGAGAGAGAGAGAGAGAGAGAGAGAGAGAGAGAGAGAGAGAGAAACAAACTACGAAACACCAACAACAAAACAAATAAAAAAAAGTTAGTATAGGAATGAAAAGGGAAAGGAAGGACACACACACACACACGCACACACACACACACACACACACACACACACACACACACGCAAATTCACCCAGCTAGCCATTCCTCCCTCCCCCCACACATACACATCCCCCCCATCCACAACCCCCTTACATATACCCCCCACACATACCCATACTGCCCATCACCCCCCCATAACACCCCTTCCTCCACCCCCCCCACACACACAGACACACACCCTTCCCCCATACCTATAACCCCCTACATTTCACTCCCCCATTCTTCAACCCCCACATAAATCCCCCCCCATACATCCATAACCCCTTCCCCTCCCCCCACGCTCACATACCCATACATTCACCCCCTCCCCATACACCTTTCCCCCATACCTATAACCCCCTACATTTCACTCCCCCATTCTTCAACCCCCACATAAATCCACAACCCTTCCTCCCCCCCCCACACCCACCCATACATTCCCCCACACACACCCTTCCTTCCCCCAACACTCTCCTCTACCCTAACATGCCCCACCCACACAACCACCCCCTCACATACAAGCAAACACCCCCACTACACCATTCTTCCTTTCCCCCACACACCCCTTTCCTCCTATACCCCTCCCCTAACTCTCTCCCCTCCCCCGCTTCACCCCCACACACCCACCTGCCGAGACAACCACCGCCGCACCAACACGCCGGAGGGGCTGAGAATGAACACGTCCACGGAGTCTTCGACCATCTTGACGGCCGTGTCCAGCGCCACCACGCGGAACAGCACTGTGGGGGGAAGAAAACGGAAGCGTCAGAGAAAATGGGAAGCTGAAGGAAAATGGGAGAGGGTGAGAGAAAACGGGAAGGTGAAGGAAAATGGGAACTGGGCTGTAGGTGAGAGAAAACGGGAGGGTGAAGGAAAACGGGAACTGGACTGTAGGTGAGAGAAAACGGAAAGGTGAAGGAAAATGGGAACTGGGCTGTAGGTGAGAGAAAACGGGAGGGTGAAGGAAAACGGGAAGGGGAAGGAAAATGGGGACTGGGCTGTAGGTGAGAGAAAACGGGAGGGTGAGAGAAAACGGGAGGGTGAGAGAAAACGGGAGGGTGAGAGAAAACGGGTGAAGGAAAATGGGAATTGATGTATAGGTGAGAGAAAATGGGAGGATGATAGAAAACGGAAGGATGAGAAAATGGGAACCGATCTGTAGGTGGGAGAATAATGGAGAAATCAGCTTCCTCGAGGTTGGGCGTTCTGCATCGTCTCCGCCAGTTCTTTTCCCCCGCGTAGATGCTATCCATATACAGGGGCCTTGTCCGTCCTCGTCTGGAGTATGCATCTCACGTATGGGGGGTGGGGGGTGGGTTGGGGGGGGCCTCCACACACATTTTCGTCTCATCAGCTCTCCTCCTCTTTCTGACAGTCTTCTACCTCTTAAATTCCGCCGCCATGTTGCCTCTCTGTCTATCTTCTACCGATATTTTCACGCTGACTGCTCTTCAGAACTTGCTAACTGCATGCCTCCCCCCTCCCGCGGCCCCGCTGCACACGACTTTCCACTCTTGCTCATCCCTATACTGTCCAAATTCCTTATGCAAGAATAAATAAGCACCTTCATTCTTTCATCTCTTTTACTGGTAAGCTCCAAAACAGCCTCCCTTCGTCTGTATTTCCTCCTGCCTACGACTTGAGCTATTTCGAGAGGAGAGTATCAGGACAACTCTCATCCCGAAACTGACCTCTCTTCTGGCCTCTTTCTTTTCTCTTTAACTGGAGCAACGCCCAGTGCTTTTTTTTCTATTTTGTTTTGTTTTTTTTCCCTTGCGCTGCCTCCCTCGCTGTAAAAAAAACATTTCCTTCCTTCTCTCCCTTTCCCCGACCACACTCCTTCACCTTTTAATTTTTCCCCTCTCTCCAGCTTTCCAATAAATCACTTTCCTATTCCTTTCCTTAATCCTTCCATCCCTCCAATCTTTCTGTCTTTCAATCTTTCTCTCCCTCTTCCCTCCCCTCCCCATTCCTCCTTCCCTTTTTTACCTACCCATCTCTTCCTCTCTCTCTCCCCTCCCCCTCCCTTTTCTTCCTTAACTTCTTCTCCTCCCCTTCCCTTCCCTTTTCTTTCCTACCTATCTCTTCCTCTCTCTCTCTCCCCTCCCCCTCCCTTTTCTTCCTTAATTTCTCCTCCTCCCCTTTCCTTCCCTTTTTTTACCTACCAACCTCTTCCTCTCTCTCTCCCCTCCCCTTCCCTTTTCTTCCTTAACCTCTCCTCCCCTTCCCTTCCCTTTTTTTACCTACCAACCTCTTCCTCTCTCTCTCCCCTCCCCTTCCCTTTTCTTCCCTAACTTCTCCTCCTCCCCTTCCTTTCCCTTTCCCTCCCTTTTTTACCTACAATCTTCTTCTCTCTCCCCTCCCCTACCCTCCCCTTCCCTTTTCTTTCCTTACTTCTCCTCCTCCCCTTTCCTTCCCTTTTTTTTACCTACCCATCTCTTCTTCTCCTTCTCTCCCCTCCCTTTCCTTCCCCTTCCCTTCTCTATTCCCCTTCCCTACCTCCCCTTCCCTACCTTTCTTACCTTTTATACCCTACCTATCTCTTCCTCCCCTTCCCCTTCCTTCCCTTCCTACCCTTACCTCCCCACCTTCCCCTCTCCCCATCCCTATATCCCTACCTCCTCCTCTTCCCCTTCCCTTCCCTTCGCTTCGCTGCCTAACCTTCCGTCCCCATCTCCTCTCTTCCCTTCCCTTCCCTACCTTTCTTTACCTCCTCTTTCCCTTCCCTTCCCTACACCCCACCTCCTAAACCCTTCCCGGCCCCTTCCATATCTTTCCTTACCCCCTCCTCTCCAACCCCTTCCTTTCCCCTCCCCTTTCCTCCCCTTCCCTTCTTCTCCCCATCCCTTCCCTTCCCTTTGCTATCTAACTTTGCCTACCCATCTTCTCTTTCCTTCCTCTCATCTCTCCTCCCTCCCTTACCTTACCTCCTCCTCCCCTTCTCTCCCCTCCCTTCCCTCTTTCCTCCATTCATCTGTTGTGTCTCCGTTTCCTCCATTTCTCTTTCCTTCTATCTTTCCTTTTTTCTCTCCCTCCTTCCCTCTCTTCCTTCTCCTTTCCGTATTTTCTCTCCCTCCTCTCTTCTTCCCTTCCTTCTCCTTTCCCTACTTTCTCTCCCTCCTTTTCTCTCTTCTTTCGTTTCCTCTCCTTTTCTTACTTTCTCTCCCTTGCTATCTCTTTCTTCCTCCTCCTTCCTTCCATATCCATTACTCTTTCCTCCATATCCGTTTTTCTCTCCCTCCTTTCCTCTCTTCCTCAATTCCTTCTACTTTTCTTGCTTTCTCTCTCCCTTCCCTCTCCATTTCTCTTTCCTCCTTTCCCTTCTTTATCTCCCTTTCCCTCTCTTCCTCCCTTCCTCCCTCCGCTGACCTCTTTCTTC
>NW_026110881.1:22500-27500 GCF_024679095.1 Eriocheir sinensis | reverse complement strand
GCATCTTCACTCTTTCACCCCTATACTGTCCCAATCCCTTATGCAAGAGTTAACCAGCATCTTCACTCTTTCATCCCTATACTGTCCCAATCCCTTATGCAAGAGTTAACCAGCATCTTCACTCTTTCATCCCTATACTGTCCCAATCCCTTATGCAAGAGTTAACCAGCATCTTCACTCTTTCATCCCTATACTGTCCCAATCCCTTATGCAAGAGTTAACCAGCATCTTCACTCTTTCATCCCTATACTGTCCCAATCCCTTATGCAAGAGTTAACCAGCATCTTCACTCTTTCACCCCTATACTGTCCCAATCCCTTATGCAAGAGTTAACCAGCATCTTCACTTTTTCACCCCTAAACTGTCCCAATCCCTTATGCAAGAGTTAACCAGCATCATCACTCTTTCACCCCTATAATGTCCCAATCCCTTATGCAAGAGTTAACCAGCATCTTCACTCTTTCACCCCTATACTGTCCCAATCCCTTATGCAAGAGTTAACCAGCATCTTCACTCTTTCATCCCTATACTGTCCCAATCCCTTATGCAAGAGTTAACCAGCATCTTCACTCTTTCACCCCTATAATGTCCCAATCCCTTATGCAAGAGTTAACCAGCATCTTCACTCTTTCACCCCTATACTGTCCAAATCCCTTATGCAAGAGTTAACCAGCATCTTCACTCTTTCACCCCTATACTGTCCCAATCCCTTATGCAAGTTAACCAGCATCTTCACGCTTTCACCCCTGTACTGTCCCAATCCCTTATGCAAGAGTTAACCAGCATCTTCACTCTTTCACCCCAATACTGTCCTAATCCCTTATGCAAGAGTTATTCAAATTGAGGTTAGAAAAGGAATAGAAAATAGGGAAATGGGAAATAGGAAATAGCAAGTTAGAAAGGGAATAGGAGAAAAATAGGACTTGGAATACGTTAGACAAATAAATGAATGGATAGATGAGGAATACCAATTAATGTAAATACGACAGAAATAAGCAAAAGGAATACAAAATAGGGAAATGGGAAATAGGAAATAGTAAGTTAGAAAGGGAATAGGAGAAAAATGGACCAAGAATACGTTAGACAAATTGATGAATGGATAGATTAGGAATAATAAATAATGCAAATAAAATGGAAATATTGAAATTGAGGTTAGAAAAGGAATAGAAAATAGGGAAATGGGAAATAAGAAATAGTAAGTTAGAAAGGGAATAGGAGAAAATTGGACCAAGAATACGTTAGACAAATTGATGAATGGATAGATTAGGAATACGATGGAAATATTGAAATTGGGGTTAGAAAAGAAATACAAAATAGGGAAATGGGGAAATAGGAAATGGGAAGTTAGAAAGAGAATAGGAGAAAAATGGACTAGGAATACGTTAGACAAATTGATGAATGGATAGATTAGGAATACGATAGAAATATTGAAATTGTGGTTAGAAAGGAAATACAAAATAGGGAAATGGGAAATGGGAAATAGTAGGTTAGAAAGGGAAAAGGAGAAAAATGGACTAGGAATACGTTAGACAAATTGATGAATGGATAGATTAGGAATACGATGGAAATATTGAAATTGGGGTTAGAAAAGAAATACAAAATAGGGAAATGGGGAAATAGGAAATGGGAAGTTAGAAAGGATATAGGAGAAAAATGGACTCGGAATACGCTAGACAAATTGACGAATGGATAGATTAGGAATACGATGGAAATATTGAAATTGGGGTTAGAAAAGAAATACAAAATAGGGAAATGGGAAATAGGAAATGGGAAGTTAGAAAGGATATAGGAGAAAAATGGACTAGGAATACGTTAGACAAATTGATGAATGGATAGATTAGGAATACGATGGAAATATTGAAATTGGGGTTAGAAAAGAAATACAAAATAGGGAAATGGGGAAATAGGAAATGGGAAGTTAGAAAGAGAATAGGAGAAAAATGGACCAGGAATATGTTAGACAAATAATTGAATGGGTACAATGGAAATAGGCAAAAGGAATAGAAAATAGGGAAATGGGGAATGGGAAATAGTAAGGTTAGAAAGGAAATAGGAGAAAAATGGGCCTACCAACGTTAGACAATTTAATGAGGTAGATCAGAAATACCTTTACGTATAGACCCATCCCTTCCCTTCTTCCCCTCCCTTCCCCTTCCCTCCCCACGAACACACCTAACCACCTATAGGCCTACCCCCTTCCCTTCCGCTCCCCTTCCCTCCCCTTCCCTCCCCACGAACACACCTAACCACGTATAGACCCACCCCTTCCCTTCTTCCCCTCCCTCCCCTTCCCTCCCCACGAACACATCTAACCACGTATAGACCCACCCCTTCCCTTCTTACCCTCCCTCCCCTTCCCTACCCACAAACACACCTTACCTTACACACCCAACCACAAAACACACCCTAGTTCCCACAAGTCTACCCTTACCCAAACCACACCCTAACCCTCCCTCTCTCCCCCTTCACCCCCCCCTCCACCCTTCTTCTCTCCCACTCACCCCTCCCACCCATCCTTCTCCTGCCCCCCCCCCCACAATATTAGTTTCACATACTCCCTTTCTCTACCTCCCCCCACCTGTCTCCCCACCCGTCTTCCCCTCCTCTACCCAGCCTCTAACTCCCCTCACTGTTTCCCCATTCACTTCCCATTAATTCCCCAACCCAGCTAACCAATCCCCACTCTTCCACTTACCCTCAATTCCCCAACTTCCCCAACCACCCAAAACTCCATTTCTACATCCTAATACATCTCCTCAAACTTCCCCTCCACATCCTCCTCCTTCCTTCCTTGTTGCTCCTTCTTTCTTCCTTCCTCTCTTCCATTTTTATTTTATTTTTCCTTTCTCTTCATTATCATAATCATCCTTTCCTTCCTTCCTTCTTTCCTTCCTTTGTCTCTCTCTCCCTCCTCTTTCCCTTTCCTTCCCTTTGTCCCCTTCCCAGCCCTCAATCCTCATCCCCTTCCTCCCCTCTCCGCATCCAAAAACTCCCTCTCTACATCCCCCCTCTTTCCCTAATCCCCAAACTCCACCCCGTCCTCCCCCACGTTCCCCACCCTCCGCACTACCCAAAACTCCCTCTCTACATCCCCCCTCTTTCCCCATTCCCCAAAAACTTACACCCCATCCTCCCCCACAACCCCAACCTCCCCACTTCCCAAAACTCCCTCTCTACATCCCCCCTCTTTCCCCAATCCCAAAAACTTACACCCCATCCTCCCCCACAACCCCAGCCTCCCCACATCCCAAAACAAGCTCTCTACATCCCCCCTCTTTCCCCATTCCCCAAAACCTACACCCCACGTTCCCCAACCCTCTCTACCTGTGTTACCAGACTATCGTACTTAGAACATTACATTTATCAGTCTCAGACCCAAAATTGACCCCTCTTTCGGCCACCTCTTTGGATTCTTTTTAGGAGCAGCGAGTAGCGGGCTTTTTTTATTTATTATTATTGTTTCCTTTTTTTGTGCCCTTGAGCTGTCTCCTTTGTTGTAAGAAATAAATAAAAAAATAAAAGACCCAAAACTGTCGTACTCACACACATATATTTAGCAGCTACATAGTTATTGTTAAAACCGTAAATTTATTGATGTATTTTTTGGAGCCGTTACGAGGCAGAAGTAGGATAATACAGTATGCTAGGTACGATAATTATAATCTGGCAACACTGCTCTCTACTCCCCTGGACACACACACACACACACCATCATAATACAGTATGCGAGGTACGATAATTATAATCTGGTAACACTGCTCTCTACTCCCCTCAACACACACACACACACACACACACACCATTATAATACAGTATGCTAGGTACGATAATTATAATCTGGTAACACTGCTCTCTACTCCCCTCAACACACACACACACACACACACACACACACCATTATAATACAGTATGCTAGGTACGATAATTATAATCTGGTAACACTGCTCTCTACTCCCTCAACACACACACACACTCACCATCATAATACAGTATGTTAGGTACGATAATTATAATCTGGTAACACTGCTCTCTACTCCCCTGGACACACACACACTCACCATCATAATACAGTATGTTAGGTACGATAATTATAATCTGGTAACACTGCTCTCTACTCCCCTCAACACACACACACACACACACACCA
Organism: Eriocheir sinensis; assembly: GCF_024679095.1. Classification (NCBI taxonomy): domain Eukaryota; kingdom Metazoa; phylum Arthropoda; class Malacostraca; order Decapoda; family Varunidae; genus Eriocheir; species Eriocheir sinensis. The sequence continues at coordinate 23,353 of NW_026110881.1, read as the reverse complement.
TTATAATACAGTATGCTAGGTACGATAACTACAATCTGGAAACGCTCTCTACTCCCCTCAACACACACACACACACACTCACACACACTCACCATCAGCTCCAGGGCGTGCGGGAAATCACTCTCACACTCATGCTCGACGGCGGCCAGTTCGATGTTGTCTCTGTAGATGGTAGCGCGCACCACCAGCGGCGGCGATGGCTCCAGGATGTTGACAACCGCGCGATACACCTGCCCCGCGCGGACCAGCCTCGGCGCCACCACCAGGTACGTGCTGAGGGAGAGAGGGAAAGACAGGTGTGTTAGATAAGGGAGAGAAGAGGTGGGTAGGTAAGGAAGTATGGTGAGGAAGAGGGAGAGATGAAAGGGGAGGGAAAGACAGGTGTGTTAGATAAGGGAGAGAAGAGGTGGGTAAAAGAAGGATGGTGAGGAAGAGGGAGAGATGAAAGGGGAGGGAAAGACAGGTGTGTTAGATAAGGGAGAGAAGAGGTGGGTAAGTAAGGAAGGATGGTGAGGAAGAGGGAGAGATGAAAGGGGAGGGAAAGACAGGTGTGTTAGATAAGGGAGAGAAGAGATGGGTAAGTAAGGAAGTATGGTGAGGAAGAGGGAGAGATGAAAGGGGAGGGAAAGACAGGTGTGTTAGATAAGGGAGAGAAGAGGTGGGTAAGATAAGGAAGTATGGTGAGGAAGAGGGAGAGATGAAAGGGGAGGGAAAGACAGGTGTGTTAGATAAGGGAGAGAAGAGGTGGGTAAGATAAGGAAGTATGGTGAGGAAGATAGAGAGATGAAAGGGGAGGGAAAGACAGGTGTGTTAGATAAGGGAGAGAAGAGGTGGGTAAGATAAGGAAGTATGG
>NW_026110881.1:5000-10000 GCF_024679095.1 Eriocheir sinensis | reverse complement strand
GAGAGAGAGAGAGAGAGAGAGAGAGAGAGAGAGAGAGAGAGAGAGAGATAGAGAGGTAAGGGGTGTCAGGTGTGTTCAATTAAGCCCGAAATAGCTCTCTTTCTCTCTCTCGTTACCAGTTATTATTATTATTATTATTATTATTATTATTATTATTATTATTATTATTATCATTATTATTATCATCATCCTTAGTCGCGTATTTTTTTTTCTTATGTTTGTGCAAATTACATAATCTTGCCTTCATTTGGAATATCTTCCTCCTCCTCCTCCTCCTCCTCCTCCTTCCTCTTTATCTTCCTGTTCCTCCTCCTCTGGCTCTTCCACCTTCCCCATTCTCTTCCTCTGACTCTTCCTGTCCTCCTTCCTCCTCCTCCTCCTCCTCCTACGAAGATGATACCGTCATTGAGGACGCAGCCTTACGAAGAACGACTCAAGCAACTCAACCTCTTCCCGTTGGACAAGAGACGACTGCACGCGGGGAGACCTAATACAAGTCTACAAGTATGTTATAGTAGGATATCAATATATTATTATTATTATTATTATTATGTAGTATCACCACGAATTAGGCATACAATTGTCAATGGAAAAAACCCACGACAGATAGATCACGCCACCTTATAGGAATGTCGTCCGTCAGTGTTTACCGTCTCAATCTGTATACAAAGCATTTCATCAAGCTTGAAAGTCACCTTGACGTACGTGACCAATTGTAACAATTATTTTCCAACCTGTAACTCGCCACTCCTTCACGAGAGTCCGACTGACACACAACGACAGTCGCTCTCGCTCCGACGCTCCTTGTACATATAGGCTAAGAATATATTCGCCTTGAGGAAGCTGAAGTCTTAATCAACGCCCTTTAAACGCCTCCCGGTACACCGTTACAAGTAACTGAACAAATTCACCAATGTTGTTCACTCCAAACTCTTCGCGCTACAAACTAACCCGAGGACAAGAAACATCGGAAAAACAATTCAAGCGACGCGATGCAGTGCGGATATCGGCAGGAGTTATTTTTCGAACAGAGTTGTCCGCCACTGGAACAGCCTTCCTGCAGGAGTGGTTAGTGCGGACGCGCTCAACTCCACTCACGAATCGCATTGACCGTCACTTTGCAGCGTCGGGATTGAACTGAACGTATTGCTGAGCACGTACAGAAGTACTTTAATTCTTTCCGAAGGTCACTCCTGTGGCTGACGGATTAATTAAATCACTGAAAGCAGGCAGCCTCGCAGTGAGCCAACAAGCTTTCTGCTGCCTGCTCGTCCATGTTTCCATGTTTTTTCCTCCTCCTCCTCCTCCTCCTCCTCCTCCTCCTCCTCCTCCTCCTCCTCCCTCCTCGATCTCTTCCTCCGGATCTTCCTGCTTCTCTTCCGCCTCTATTTCCTCTCCTCCTCCTCCAAATACAATCTTAACCACTACCACCACTACTACTACTATTACTACTACTACTACCAATACTACCACCACACACAAACAAACAGACAAACAAACACTCACGGGTCACGCAGGACGAAGGGCGCACCACCACCACCACCACCACCTCCAAATGGGTTGTTGCTGTTGCTGTCCTTTCTGCTGTTTAGAACCGACAGCACCTCAGGACCCCCGCCCCCCCTGCCCCCCTCCCCCACCCCGGCCATGTTGAGGGGGAGCGCCAGGGGGGGTTCGTAGATGATGGGGGGGACGGGGGGGGATGAAGGAGAAGAGGATGGAGGAGGAGGAGAAGAAGATGAGGGTAAGGAAGGTGAGGGCGTCGGTGGAGGTTCTTGAGCGAGTGAAAGTGAGAGTGAGAGAGTGAGAGTGAGAGAGAGTGAGAGAGTCTTCGTCCTTGTCATGGTCGCGGTGGTGGTTATCCGGGCATCTGTTGGGAGAGAGAGAGAGAGTGAGATAATTATTAGAGATAGCTTTAACTCTTTTGTGCAAGGTGTGTGTGTGTGGGTGTGGCGGGGTTGGGGGTGAGAGAGAGAGAGAGAGAGAGAGAGAGAGAGAGAGAGAGAGAGAGAGAGAGAGAGAGAGAGAGAGAGAGAGAGAGAGAGAGAGAGAGAGAGAGAGAGAGAGAGAGAGAGAGAGAGAGAGAGAGAAAGAAAGAAAGAAAGAAAGAAAGAAAGAAAGAGGGAAAAAGGGAGAAAAAAGAAAGAAAAAAAGAGAGAGAGAGAGAGAGAGAGAGAGAGAGAGAGAGAGAGAGAGAGAGAGAGAGAGAGAGAGAGAGAGAGAGAGAGAGAGAGAGAGAGAGAGAGAGAGAGAGAGAGAGAGAGAAGGAAAAGAAAAAGAAAGAAAAGAGAGAGAGAGAGAGAGAGAGAGAGAGAGAGAGAGAGAGAGAGAGAGAGAGAGAGAGAGAGAGAGAGAGAGAGAGTATCACATTACAACCAGCAAACAGCAAAATTAGGGCTTTGAACATAGGCTTAAATATCATAATTATACAACAACAACAACAACAACAAGAACAACAACAATAATAATAATAATAATAATAATAATAATAATAATAATAATAATAATAATAATAATAATAATAATAATAATGCTAAAAAATGTATGATGTACCCTCCCACTCTCTCTCTCTCTCTCTCTCTCTCTCTCTCTCTCTCTCTCTCTCTCTCAAGCCGGATGTGACAATTTGCATATTTTCGTCTTACTAAAAAAAAAAATCTTGCATCTACAAATGGAAGGGAGTGAGGGAGGGAGGGAAGGGAGGAGGAAGAGAAAGGAAGGGAGGAAAAGGAAGGAATTGGAAGGGAAGGGAGGAAGGAATGAAGGGAAGGGGAGAAGGGAAAGAAAGAAAAGGGAAGGGAAGGGAAGAAGGGAAGGGAAGGAAAGGAGAAAAAGGGAAGGAAAGGAAAGGAGAAAGAAGGGAAGGGAAGGGAAGGAGAAAGAAGGGAAGGAAAGGAGAGAAAGGGAAGGGAAGGAGAAAGAAGGGAACGGAAGGGAAGGAGAAAGAAGGGAAGGGAAGGAGAAAGAAGGGAAGGAAAGGAGAGAAAGGGAAGGGAAGGAGAAAGAAGGGAAGGAAAGGGAAGGGAAGGAGAAAGAAGGGAAGGAAAGGGAAGGGAAGGAGAAAGAAGGGAAGGAAAGGAGAGAAAGGGAAGGGAAGGGAAGGGAAAGAAGGGAAGGAAAGGGAAGGGAAATAAGAAAAGGAAAAATAAGGTAAGAAACGAAAGAGAAATGGGAGAAAAAAAGAAAGAAAAGAGAACAGGAGGAAGGAAGAAGGGAGGGAGGGAAGGAGGGAGGTAAGAAGGAGGGAAAGGACAGGGAGGAGGAAAAATAAATGAGGTGTGAGATGGAAATGGAGGGAGAGGAGAGAAAAAAGGGAGAGGAAGGAGGGAGGGAAAGAGGGAGAGAGGGAGGAAAGATTGGAGGGAAAGGAGAGAAAGGGGTAACGAGGAGAGAGAGAGAGAGAGAGAGAGAGAGAGAGAGAGAGAGAGAGAGAGAGAGAGAGAGAGAGAGAGAGAGAGAGAGAGAGAGAGAGAGAGAGAGAGAGAGAGAGAGAGAAAAGAAAGAAAGGAAGGTAGAGGAAGGAAGAAAAAAAGAAAGGAAGGAAGAATGGATGATGAAGAAGGAAGGAAGGAAGGAAGGAACGAAAGAAGGAAGGAGAAAAGGAAGGAAAGAAGGAAGAGATGGAGGAAAGAAGGGAGAGAAAAGAAACTAAGAAGAGGAGGAGGAGGAAGAGGAGGAGGAGGAGAAGACGAGGAGGAAGAGAAGGAAAGCAAAATAAAAGAAAGAAAAGAACAGGAGAAGAGGAGAAAAGAAAGGAAAGAAGGAAGAAGGAAGGAAGGAGGGAAGGAGAGGAGTGAAGGAGAGAAGAATTAAGGAGAAAGAAAGAGAAGGAAAGGAAGAAGGGAGAGGAAACAGGTGTCGAAGGGAGGAAGAAAGGGAGAGAGGGAGAGGAGGGAAAGGAGGGAGGGAGGGAGGAAATGGAGGGAAGAAGTGGAGGAAATTAATAGTAGTAATCTGAAGTGAGGGAGGGAGGGAGAGAAAGGGAGGGAGGGAGGGAGGGAGAAAAAAGGATAGGGAGGAAGGGAGATAAGGAAGGAGGAAAGAGGGAGGGAAAGTAAGATAAATGAGAGAGAGAACGAGAGAGAGAGAGAGAGAGAGAGAGAGAGAGAGAGAGAGAGAGAGAGAGAGAGAGAGAGAGCACATACTGGCTTCCCGTTTTCTTTGTTTGTCTTCATATTTACACTCCGTTTTCTATTTGTCGACGTGATTTCGTTTTAAGGGGAAACCTGTCAACTATTATTATTATTATTATTATTATTATTATTATTATTATTGTTATTATTATTGTTATTATTATTATTATCATCATCTATGCACATACTTGTCTGTCTATCCATGTATCTAATTATCTATCTGTCTACCTATCCATATATCTATCTACGTATCTAATTATCTAACTGTCTACCAATCCATATATCTATCTATCTATCTATCTAATTATCTGTCTCTCTACCTGTCCATCTATCTATCTATCTAATTATCTATCTGTCTACCTATCCATATATCTATCTATCTATCTATTTATCTATCTATTTAAACATTTATCTATCTATCGATCTCTATCTAACCACATCTATCTATCTTCCCACCTTTCTATTTAAATATATTTGTATCTATCTATCTAAAGTAGGCGGTGGCTGAGTGGTTAGCGTGCAACAACAAAAACAACAAAAACAGCAACACAGAGGTCACCAGGCGCTGCTCAGACGGGAGAAAACAGAAGGAGTGGCCAAGAGAGAGGTCAAATTCGGGTGGAGAGGTCAAGTCATAGGCAGGAGGAAATACAGAAGAAGGCAGTTCCAGAGTTTACCAGCGGAAGGGATGAAAGAGTGAAGAAGCTGGTTAACTCTTGCAGAAGGGATTTGGACAGTATAGGGATGAGCAAGAGTGGAAAGGCGAGGGCCGCGGGAGGGGGGGAAGAACAAAAGAACATAAGAACGTAAGGAGTCTGCAAGAGGCCGGTCGGTTAGCAAGTTTAGAAGAGCAGTCAGCGAGAAAAT
>NW_026110880.1:0-61211 GCF_024679095.1 Eriocheir sinensis | reverse complement strand
CTCCCGCCGTTGTGAAGATTAGAGAACTGAAGCAGCCCTGGTCCAGATTCTGTGTTCTTTCTTCGTATGCTCTGTTATTCTTCAGTCCATTCTTTCTGTGGGCTAGTCCTCGTCGACAAACCAACTTGGTCAGCTCGGCTAACGTCAGCCAATAGAGTCGATATGTCGGCAGCCTGCTACAGCCCGCCATACAGTGGACATGGCCCGTGTTCCCCCTTTTGAGGGAACAATCATAACTACAACAATAACAAACGCTGAAAGATTTATCTAGACTGTCGGAGTTCTCCTTCAGAGGGGTGTTGCGAACGAAATGAAGGTTTGCATGCCTCATCATGTAGTTTCTGTAACTTTTTCAAGTAAAAGAATGACTGGAAATTAAAGGAACCATGTGAGGAGCGAAATATGAGATAACTGAGGTCAGTATGCAAGCTTTGATTTGGTATGAGTGATTGAGTGTCCTATTAGGCTACATGAAGGGTACACCAAGTCTCCACCCATCACCAGCACCGCTCTGACTGAATGAGAACGCGACATGTCCAGATATTTTTGTTGCGTTTCGTTGTTGTGGTTGTTATTGTTGCTGTTGTTGTGGTGGTTGCTGTTGTGGCTGTTGTTATTGTTTAATAATTACTCTCTCCTAAAAGGGGGAGCATGGGCCTTTGATCATATGTGGCGGCTCGTAGCAGTGTGTCAACAGACCGACTCTATCGGATGACGTCAGCCGAGCTGACCAAGTCGGTCTGTCGACGAGGACTGGCGTGACTTTACGTGTTTGTTGTTGTTCAATGATTGCTCCCTCTCCATAGGGAGGAGCACAGGCCTTTGCCAATGGCGGCCCGTAGCAGAGTGCCGACCAAGGAGACTATATTAGAGGAGATAGTGGTATGTAGTTATTCTCGGGCGTGCGGAAGTAACGCCATCTATTGCCCACCAAAACGTCACTTTTCAGGGTAGCTTTACTACTTTTGAAGTACCTGCCACAGCACCTATCCAGCCTTTACTTGTTCTTTTCATTATTGTAAATGATTTACTAATGGGGTAAGAAAAATATATTGTTCTTATGTTTTATTAGGTATTATCTACACTAAATCAAATTGTTATTTTAGGAAAAATATGGTGTAGAAAGCATTTTTAATATATATATATATATATATATATATATATATATATATATATATATATATATATATATATATATATATATATATATATATATATATATATATATATGTGTGTGTGTGTGTGTGTGTAGCAAACATATCCAGTGCTTTAAATGCAAGCAAAGCATACATCATTCTATGCATGCTAGATTACTATAATGCCTTTGCAACTGTGGTAACCCGGATGTCACACTGGTCCTGTGTCCCAGGGTAATGGGTTCCCTAACACCACAGGCTCAAGGGCCAATGTTACAAAGATGAGCACTGAGGCCACGCTGCTACAGCATATGCCCCAAAATTTAGCTGAGTAAAAATATCATACTAACTGTACAAGTGCCAGATAATGGCAAGCATTGCATACTGCTTGACAGGGCAGAGAACAAAAGCTTCTAAGCATTACAACAGAAATAAACAATGGGAGACACTCAAAGCTTGTTAACTGAACATGACCCGATTTATAACAGGCAAAACCAACAATGGTGCATTCTATACAATGAAAACTATATAAAAATGTTGCAAGGCGCATCAATATAAGAGCAAAGCATCATAAAACATGCTGAAATACATGATGGAGGACATCAAGAAGGTAACACATGAGTTGTCTTAAATGGAATGCAATAACTTGGTGGTCCTGGGAGACAGCTGAGACTGGAGGTGAAAATGGGATGTAGGACATGGTATGATCTCACAAGCTCTGACCTTGGTGTGAGGGTCATGAAGATATTAAGCTCAGTAGGCACAACTATGCAGCGGAGGCACATATGATAAAAGCAAATGAGACAAAAAAGGCAACTCAGTGTAAGAAAATAGCAGGAAAGTTATGCTGCAGTATGTGACACACCAAATTACAGGGCAGAGAGTGATATGTATTTCATAGGCTACATCAGTAAACATGTAGCATTTATTGTAGGAACGACACATTAAAGTTGGATGTAATAAAATATATGTTTTTAGCACACATTAAAGTTGGATGTAATAAAATCATTTGATATGGAACTTCTTGAACTGGCCAACCAAACAAACCACTCTCTGTCGTCCCCCCCCCCCCTCCCCCTTCAAAAAAGCATTATTTTCCACAAGGTTTATGAGGCATTAGTCAAGAATATCAACTGCCATTACATTCAGTCAAAAAAAAAAAAAAAAACATACCTATGTGATTATGCATGTCATATAAAGCAGAAAAAAAATTGCATGCTGTAATACAAACAATATTACTCCTGGAAGCCACATTAATGATGCCAGACACGTGATGATAGACACTTAGTGTGATGAAATTACATGCTGTATTTCACATCATGAAACCAAGCCAAGTGTCACTGCAGCACATTATTAGGTAAGGCAGACACCAAAAGCTTGTTACCTGAACAAGATTAAATATGACAGGCAAAATCCACAATAAAGCATTGCATACTGTTGGGTAGGGAAGAGAACAAATGCTTCCAAGCATTACACCTGAAATAAACAATGGCAGATATTCAAAGCTTGTGAGCTGAACAAGATCTGATTTATAACAGGCAAAACCAACAATGGTACATTACATGCGATATCTGGCAGGGGATTCCTTGCATTACAATTGGAAAGTGGCAGACATCTAAAGCTTGTTAACTGAACAAGATCTGATTTATAACAGGCAAAACAACAACGGTGCATTACATGTGATATCTGGCAGGGAAGATAAATGATTCCTTGCATTACAACTGGAAAGTAGCAGACACCCAAAGCTTGTTAATTGAACAAGATCTGATTTATAACAGGCAAGCCCAACAATGGTGCATTACTTGCAATATTTGGCAAAGTATATGGAAAAAAATTCTTGCTGTAACAAGAGTAATACTCAATAATGGCAAATCCCACAAAGTATCTCTTCTTTTGACAAAGCCTGTGTTCTTTGCTGCAGGGCTGTCAGAGTCTGTTTGCTCCAGCCAACATGTACTGAAATACCCCTGAGTCATGAGTGAAGTGTTGAAACTGAATTCAAGTGAAATACTGTGCTTAGAAATCTATTAGCATTTGGACTTTGATAGTATAAGGCCAGAGCAAACCTATCTCTTTACATTGGAGAAAAGACGCCTACGAGGGGATATGATTCAAGTCTTCAAGTATCTAAAAAAGTTCAATAACGTCGATTACTCCAAATTCTTTGAACTGCAAACCAACTCAAGAACTAGAAATAACGGTTTACCCATTCAGTCGAGTCGATGTAACACAGACATTGGAAGGAGTTTCTTTTCAAACCGAGTCATCCGCCACTGGAACAATCTTCCCTCAGAAGTAGTAAATGCGAATACCATCAACTCCTTCAAATATAGAATCGACCGTCATTTCGCTGCGTCAGGAGTAAACTGAATAACGAGGGGCTTCCATCTGCTCCTCAATATCGAGGTGCTTTCATCTGCTCACCAAGCCCCAAGTGGCGGTCGAGCAGATTAAATCACCCAAGCGGGCGACCTCGTAATGAGCCAATAGGCTTTCTGTTGCCTGCATTTCCATGTTTCCATGTTTCCTCTCTTGTAACCCATATCTCCTACTAGGCTTAGATCTTGGCATCTTGCAGCATGTTGAACCTGACCTCAGAAAAAAAATCCATCCCTATTGGATCTAAAAAACTGCTGGCTCTGGGCAAAAACTGCCCAGGAGTTGTAACAGCCTGGGCTTTGAGCTGCCTTGCCTCCTGGCGCAGACGGCAGACTGCTGTGTGCAGCAATTTTCACTTTTCATGTCTGAAAATACATGAAAAAATATTTAATCACAATTAATCACAATTCTAAATAATAAAATATGTGCATGTAATTGCATTATCTTCAGTGCTATAAGGACAGTGAATCTAAGCATTGACATTATGTCTACATGCCAGTTTCGATGGAAGGCTTCACTTAGATTGCCTGACAAGAGTAATATTTTCAGGAGATGGGGGAGAGGATACAACTGGAGACTCATGACAGATATAATATCAAGATCTACAAGCACCCATTTTTCATATATATCTTTGATGTTCAGTCCATACATTTGTCAATGTGTTAACACACTAAAAATCTAAAAATTCCCTGTTTCTGCAATGTCAGTTGTACCTAAGCCCTGCTAAACCATCCAAGTGAATCAAGAATGAGTTCTGGGCGGCAGCATGAGCCAATACTAAATGGCACCACTATAAAAAAAAATTGCCTGCATCATGACGGGCCTGGGCTGACCGCCAGGCCCCTGAAGAAAACCTACCGGCGCTATAGGCAGGTGGGGGAAAAAAAAAAGGATCACATCAGAAGAACGGACAAAGGTTTGTTAGTGGCACTTCAAGGTTATGCTACCTCTTCAAAGATTGGCCAGTCATGGTTTAAAGTGGAACAGGATAAACAAGAAACAGGTAGGTATCTGTGGACACTACTGTTACTATCAATTGCCAGCCTATGGCAAAATTTGAACCTACGCTATCAAAAACATAAGACCCATATGCTGATCACTCGACTAATCGTAACGGTACTACAGCCATAGAAACATAATAAAGAGTTTAAATATATCATTCAAAATGTCAACCTTTTTACATACCTTTTTTTAAGATATGAAGCCTACTGGTGTAACAGTTAAATATTGAACTCAATTTGTATGCAGAGATGTGAGGTATGTTATTAAGCTGTAATGTTTCCAACACATTAGTTGTGATTAAAGCAACATGGAATAATAACTAAAGAGGATAAATTATCACTGAGAACAAGAGGTTCCTTACTATATTGTGGTGAGCTTGATGGCCGAGTCTAGTTTCCTCCAACCCCATCAAGTTCACACCCTGTTGAGAGGCAATTTTTTAATCAAAGTGAAAAATGGATGCAAATGGTCACTAAAACTAGTTATTATACTTGGTGTCACAAAGTTGGGCAAAGAATTTAGGGAAGGACTCCCGGACTTGGCTTCACTGATGAGGTAAATGATCTCGTGCACTCATTGGGCTATAATATATACATTGTTATACTGTGTATTATTTTCTTGTTACTACATATTACCTACTGATAATGGAAATACATGTCAGGATTAATCATCAAATACAAGGAAAAAAGAATCATGTATGAAAATTGTGAACTTTTAAGTTCATGTAATAAACAAGGTTTATTATACACAAAAAGGTTGGATACTTCAGATGTAAAAGATTTTTGGATATAACATCACCCCCTTCCTCCATATTGGTTCTTTAAAGCAAGGGTTGACTACAGCTGATTATTATTTGCGGCAGTTAGCTACACTGGTGGATCCAAGGAGGGGCCATGGGTCCCGGGCACCCCCAATGGTCCTGAGTGATACAGGAAAACTAGCTAAAAAGCGCACTGCAGCTAAAACAATGCTTTGGCACAAAGTCCAGGCCATTATACCCATTGATTTAGGTCACTCCACTAGTTTTTCAAGACCAGGACTGCCGAGAATGGCTAATCAGTAATGCTAACGCTCCTTCCACCCGCAAAAAGTCTGACGTCCCCCCCCAAAACTCATTTCCTGGATCTGCACCCAAAGACATACCGTAACATGGTTCAGTGATCATGGACAAAAAAAAATGTTAAGACAATCAATATCCAATCATTTCAGAATACATAAATCAGCATCCATATGAAGGAATTCTACAACTTAAAAGTAATGTTGAGCAGGGCATGTGTTAAATGACTTGCACAGTCTATTTTGTGAAGTCATAATTAGATTAATAACACAACAATCAACAAACACTAGATGAAGTATTCATACCAAAATCAGTACATGGAGCTGGTGCACTGCAATGAGGAGCACATTCCTGCAGCTCAGCAAGAGGGTTGAATGCTGCCATGTACTTCAGGGGGGGTGGCTAAATGTCTTCACCCTTGGCCTCTTTCTTGGACTCTCCCCCTTCAGCTGCCACATTCTCTTGGATGATATCGGACGTGTTCGGATCTGTTGGGATGTGGTTGTGTTAGATGTGGAATAACATACGACAGTGGAACATGGAAGGAAAGAGTATGTCCACACGGTAAAATACAGAGATGAGGTTTGCACTGCATTAGTTAAGTGATTATAAGATGTAAATTGAAATTCTTTGGATACTGAAAGGATGTACGGGGACAACTGGATGAGAAGGGAGAGACATGCAGTTTTTTATGTTATATAGCTAGTTACACCAATGAAGACTTAGGGCATACACATTCAGAAAGACCACAAATTTGGCTGCTAGACGGAAAAGAACTAGATGTCAAAGTGCCAGGACATTGAAGGAAGTAATAATAAGAAAACCAATAATAATTAATGAGTATAAATATATTTCTGATATTATTGTTTATCTTAATACTAGTATTGGAATTTTCAAACACTAAGAATATAATAAATAAATATTGATAAATTAATGAAAATAAATACATTAATTGTACTAATATTACCACTAACAATATTAACAGCACTGCACCTAATATACTGAGCAATAAACTGAGTCTGATATATAACCATAATTAAACTGTCTCTGTCTGAGTGTTATGTGAAGCTTGCTCCATGCACCGTGATAGGAATGGCATAGATGCATGCAGGTTGCTGAGATACAGTCACCAACCACTTGTAGATATGGCACCAAAATGTGTTGGAAGCATTGGCAGCCAACTTCTATTTATTTAATTATTATTTTCTTTCAACAAAGGAGACAGCTCAAGGGCAACAAAGCGTACTAGAAAAAAAAGCCCCACTACTCACCGCTCCCAAACAGACAAAAGTAGAGTCTTGATACACTCTTCTTGAAGGTCAAATTATAGGCAGGAGGAAATGCAGACGATGGAAGGTTGTTCCAGAGTTTATCAGTGTAAGGGATGAGTGGAGATGCTGGTTAACTTTTGCATAAGATGTTTGGCAAGATAGAACATGCAGTAATTGACTTAAATTTGAAAAGTGTAGATTTAGGAGGGAAATGGGCAGGCATTGGTTTAGTAATAGGGTGGTGGGGGAATGGAATAGACTCAGCAATCACATAGTGAGTGCAGGGACGAAAGCTTGTTTTAAGAGTAGACTGGATAGCTACATGGACGAGGCTGACAGGTGGTAGTGGGGAGGAATCTGGAGCTGCCGTGTGAAGGCCATTTGGCCTCTTGCCGCGGGAGGAGGGGAGGCATGCAGTTAGCAAGTTCAGAACAGCTGTCAGCGTGAAAATGATTAGAATTTCCACATTATCATTATTTATATATATCACTTACCCCCGGCTGGCATCCTTCCGTAATAAATGTAGCTTCACACCAGGCTGTGTCCTCTTTATCACCACAAAGGGACATGATTTGAGACTCCGGCTGGTAAACGTGGCGGCCGCGTCGGTGTTATGATTTTTGAACGAGGCAGCGTTGCAATCGGAGCAGAGAAAGATATTGCTGCGAATAGCGCTAATAACCAATATACGTTAGATGGAGATAATTATATCTACCCACTCTCCCCCTACAAACCAATGATTCAATGTAAATCATTACTGATGGAAGTCAGCGTGCGTGCTAAAACAATGAGTTTGGAAGAAAAACAGAACGGCAGTAAGGCTACAACCTTGGTTCATTCCAGTATGTATACAGAAAGGTTAAACACATAAAACACATCTAACAACTGGTAGCCTCCCACAAATGCAGAGAAAGTAATATAATTGCGGTATAATAATATAACAATAATAGGATTACTCATGGCATGCAGTCAGGCTATATCTACCTAGTAAATACATATATAGTTCCTACTGTTCATTTTAATATTTATCTACCTTTATTTTTTTATTTAAAATGGGAAATAACCAGATTGAAGACAAAAAGTAGCAACATTTGCTGCTTGATCCCATGTAGCAACACTGCTGATGGGTATTGGGGGCTTGGGGTGGGTCTGGAGGGGGGGAAGCGCCTGGACGTAAACAACGCTGCTCCTGCGCCATCTGTTGCAACCGACATACACCACCACCCGCCCACGGTCTCCCATAGAGGCCCCCTCTCCTGTTCTATAGTCTCCTTGGCCGTACCCGTGATGGGGCGGGAACAGGCTGTACACCGCTTGGCAAACAGCTCCCCAAAGCAGTCCGCGCAGTACGGCTTGTCCTCCCGTGACGTGAAGCGCTGCCCGGCCAACGAAGCCTCACAGTTGGTGCAGGTGAAGCATTCGCGGTGCCACGGGTCGCTCTTGTAGGTGACGCCCCGCTGGTGATGATCTGGAGGTGGTGGTAGTAGTAGTAGTGGTAGTAGTAGTAGTAGTAGTAGTAGTAAGTGACAAATTTCTACCTTCCCTCCATCCCTCCCTTTTATCTATTTCCTTTCTCTCTTCCTTCCTTCCTTCCTTCCCTTCCTCTTCCTCCTTTTTCTCCTCCCCCTCCTTCTCTTCCCTTCCCCATTTCCTTCCTCCTCTTCCCCTTCCCTTCCTACCTCTCCTTCATTCCTTTCCTCCCTCCTCCCTTTTCTCTCTTTTCCTCACTTTTCTTCCTCTTCCTCCTCCTCCTCCCTTCCTTCTCTTCCCTTTTTTCTCTCTCCTCCTTTTCCTCCTCCTCCTCTTCCCTTCCCTCTTTTCTTTTTCCCCTTCCCTTCTTTCCGACTCCCCCTCTCTCTCTCTCTCTCTCTCTAACCAAGCCTCTTCTCTTTCTCGCTTCCTCCTTTTTTTTTTGTCTCCCTTTCCTCCATCCTTCTCCTTCCTCCTCCTTCCTCCTCCGCCTCCTACCAACCTCACTTGGGGGCTTCGTGGTGCAGTGGTTAGCACACTCGGCTCACAATCGAGAGAGCCCGGGTTCGATTCCCGGGCGGAGTGGAAAAATTTAGGCGGCTTTTCCGATGCCCTACGGCCCTGTCCACCCAGCAGTGAATGGGTACCAGGTATTAATCAGGGGTTGTGTCCCGTCTCCTGGGATCTGTTCCTTCTCCTATAATTCCTTCCTTCTGTCTCTCTCCGGCATATGACCACAGATGTTGTGTCCCGTCTCCTGGGATCTGTTCCCTTCTCCTATAATTCCTTCCCCTTCTGTCTCTCTCCGGCATATGACCACAGATGTTGTGTCCCGTCTCCTGGGATCTGTTCCCTTCTCCTATAATTCCTTCCCCTTCTGTCTCTCTCCGGCATATGACCACAGATGTTGTGTCCCGTCTCCTGGGGTCTGTTCCCTTCTCCTATAATTCCTTCCCCTCCTGTCTCTCTCCGGCATATGACCACAGATGTTGTGTCCCGTTTCCTGGGGTCTGGTGCCTTTTCCGTTTATTCCTTCCCCCTCCTGTCTCTCTCCGGCATATGACCACAGATGTCGTGTCCCGTCTCCTGGGGTCTGTTCCCTTCTCCTATAATTCCTTCCCCTCCTGTCTCTCTCCGGCATATGACCACAGATGTTGTGTCCCGTCTCCTGGGGTCTGTTCCCTTCTCCTATAATTCCTTCCTGCTCCGGACTCTCTCTGGCATATGACCTCAGATGTTGTGTCCCGTCTCCTGGGGTCTGTTCCCT
The DNA here is from genome assembly GCF_024679095.1 of Eriocheir sinensis. Classification (NCBI taxonomy): domain Eukaryota; kingdom Metazoa; phylum Arthropoda; class Malacostraca; order Decapoda; family Varunidae; genus Eriocheir; species Eriocheir sinensis. The sequence continues at coordinate 51,629 of NW_026110880.1, read as the reverse complement.
TCTCCTATAATTCCTTCCCCTCCTGTCTCTCTCCGGCATATGACCAGAGATGTTGTGTCCCGTCTCCTGGGGTCTGTTCCCTTCTCCTATAATTCCTTCCCCTCCTGTCTCTCTCCGGCATATGACCACAGATGTTGTGTCCCGTCTCCTGGGGTCTGTTCCCTTCTCCTATAATTCCTTCCCCTCCTGTCTCTCTCCGGCATATGACCACAGATGTTGTGTCCCGTCTCCTGGGGTCTGTTCCCTTCTCCTATAATGCCTTCCCTCTCCTGTCTCTCTCTGGCATATGACCTCAGATGCTGTGTCCCGTCTCCTGGAGTCTGTTCCCTTCTCCTATAATTCCTTCCCCTCCTGTCTCTCTCCGGCATATGACCACAGATGTTGTTTCCCGTCTCCTGGGGTCTGTTCCCTTCTATAATTCCTTCCCCTCCTGTCTCTCTCCGGCATATGACCACAGATGTTGTGTCCCGTCTCCTGGGGTCTGTTCCCTTCTCCTATAATTCCTTCCCCTCCTGTCCCTCTCCGGCATATGACCACAGATGTTGCGCCGACTAAACGAAACTTTCCAACTTTTACCACCCTCACCTTGGAACACTTCACGCAGCGGGTCGCGAACTTCTCCTCATAACAAGCGGCGCAGTAGATCTCCTGGTCGCGCGGGATAAAGCTCTTGGTGCCGATCGGAGTTTTGCACACACAGCAGCAGAAACACTTCTCATGCCACTGGCGAGCCTTGTACTCCATCTTCTTGTTGCCTGGAGGAGATGGAAGAGTTAGGGTTGACAAAGAATCCCACCACTACCACCATTTGTATAAGAGTTAGGGTTCACAAAGAATCCCACCACTACCACCATTTGTATAAGAGTTAGGGTTGACAAAGAATCCCACCACTACCACCATTTGTATAAGAGTTAGGGTTGACAGAGAATCCCACCACTACCACCATTTGTATAAGAGTTAGGGTTGACAAAGAATCCCACCACTACCACCATTTGTATAAGAGTTAGGGTTGACAGAGAATCCCACCACTACCACCATTTGTATAAGAGTTAGGGTTGACAGAGAATCCCACCACTACCACCATTTGTATAAGAGTTAGGGTTGACAGAGGAGAGAGAAGGAAAAAGAGGAGCGGGAGAAGGACGAAGACGAGGAAGAAGAAAAAGGGAAGGAAAACAAGAGGAAAGGAGAAGGAGATCAAATGAAAAGGGATATCATGAAGAAAATGGAAGGAGGAGGAGGAGGAGGAGGAGGAGGAGGAGGAGGAAGAGGACAAGGAACAAAAGGGAAAGGAGGAAGAGTAGAAGTAGGAAGGGAAAGAAAGAGGGCATTGTACTCCATCTTCTTGTTGCATGGAAGAAAAGGGAAGAGTTAAGGTTGCGAGGGGAAGAGGAGGAAACATGGAAATGCAGGCAACAGAAAGCCTATAGACTCATTACGAGGTTGCCCGCTCTGCTCGACAGCCGCTTGGTGCCCGCAGAGCATATGAAGCCCCTCGGTATTCAATTTACTCCTGTCGCAACGAAATGACGGTCGATTCGATTATTAAAGGAGTCGATGGTATTCGCATTTACTACTTCTGAGGGAAGATTGTTCTAATGGCGGATGACTCCGTCTGAGCAGAAACTCCTGCCAATCTCTGTATTACATCACAGAAGAAACTCCTGCCAATTTCTGTATTACATCGCAGAAGAAACTCCTGCCAATTCCTGTATTACATCACAGAAGAAACTCCTGCCAATTCCTGTATTACATCACAGAAGAAACTCCTGCCAATTCCTGTATTACATCACAGAAGAAACTCCTGCCAATTCCTGTATTACATCACAGAAGAAACTCCTGCCAATCTCTGTATTACATCGCAGAAGAAACTCCTGCCAATTCCTGTATTACATCACAGAAGAAACTCCTGCCAATTTCTGTATTACATCGCAGAAGAAACTCCTGCCAATTTCTGTATTACATCACAGAAGAAACTCCTGCCAATTTCTGTATTACATCACAGAAGAAACTCCTGCCAATTTCTGTATTACATCACAGAAGAAACTCCTGCCAATTCCTGTATTACATCGCAGAAGAAACTCCTGCCAATCTCTGTATTACATCGCCTCGCTTGAGTATATATAGACCATTGTTTCTAGTTCTTAACCCGGTAGCAGCGACGGGCCAAATTTGTGGCTTTACCGTGTACCAGCGACGGGCCAAATTTGTGCCATGATATAAATCCCCAAAATAGATGATGTATAAACTGATCACCAATGCGTTGATATATATTATGAAATGGTTTGCGCGAGTGATGATTTTTTCTCATTTTTCTCGCTCAGAGGGGCCTTTAAGAAACATGATCCCTGCAGCTACCACCACCGGGTTAAGTTAGTTTGTAGCTCAATAAAACTAGGAGTGGGTGACGTCACTGAAGTTATTCAGGGATGTACTTGAACACCTGTATCATATCTTCTCGCAGGCGTTTCTTTTCCAGCGTGAAGAGATTGAGTCGCTTGAGTTGTTCCTCAGCGGTGGAATCATTTTCTTAGCAAGTCGCTGAACTCGCTCTAATAATTCGATGTCCTTCCTGTAGCTAGGTGACCAGAACTGTACCGCACACTCGAGGTCTTACCATCCAGTTATACAAGGACAACATTACTTCCGGCGTCTTTTGCTCGAAGGTCCTCGCTGTGCACCCGAGCATGGTGTTGGCTTTGTTATATGTGCTTTTACAGTGCTTTGCATGTTTCAGGTCACTGCTGGTGATAACTCAAAGACCCGGTTCCTCCTGCACAATCTGCGGTGGTTTCCCGTACATGTTGTATGTAGGGTTACTGTTTCTGGATCAAAAGTGCATTACTTTACCTATGTTCACGTTGAATGACATTTGCCACTTTTCAGACCACTGAATGATCTGATCAAGGTCCCTTTGGATGGTTTCGCAATCGGCCGTCGTGAGAGCCCTTCCACCCACTTTCGTGTCGTCAGCAAACTTTGATAGGGAGGATTTTAATTCTGTTTCTCTATCGGTGATGTACAAGATCAATAGAATGGGTCCCGGCACTGATCCTTGCGGTGCTTCACTAGTGACTGGAAGCCACTCAAAAGCCTGCCCGCTGAAAACACTCGTTGTTTTCCATTGGTAAGCCAGTGTCTTATCCAGGCAGTCAGGTTGTTTCCTATTCCCGCTGACTGTAGTTTCTTTAGGAGTCGCTCATGAGGTACCTTTTCAAAGGCTTTTTGGAAGTCCAGATATATGATATCGCTTGGGATGTGATTATCCCAGTTTTCATCTAGGAAGAAGTCCAGTAGATTCGTTAAGTAGGAACGCTTCCTTCTAAAACCGTGCTGGGCATCCGGTATTATATTATTGTCCTCTGGAAAACTGGCAAGTTTGTCTCTAACGATCTTTTCGAGGATTTTGGCTGCAACTGATGTTAAACTAATGGGCCTGTAGTTTAGGGCAACGTTCTTATCTTCTTCATTGAAAACATTCGCCATTTTCCAGTCTTGAGGTACCTTGTTTTGTTGCAGTGACTGGTTAAATATGCTAGTAAGTGGCTGTAGTATTTGCAGTTTTAATCCTTTCAATAACAGCGGGGACAAGTTGTCGGATCCCGTTGATTTGCTCGTGTAAGTTTGTCAAGGTATTTTTTTGAACATCGTGGGCGCTTACGGCGTCAGTTTCTAGAGGCGAGATCCCCCTCGATGGGGTAGGGCACTCTTGAATGGTTTCCAGGTCCTCAATCGTGAATACGGAAGCAAAATTACTGTTGACCCGTACGCTGCGAATGGCACGGATTTGGCCTTCACTGGTAGCCTGGTTCCATCGAGTCCCAGGTCTTTCTCTGCCTCTGTGGTGGATAGTGGAGTGGTTCCCATGTGGTATTGGTGTGCTGGATATCCCTTCACTGGTAGCCTGGTCACATACACTCCCAGGTCTTTCTCTGCCTCTGGGGTGGATAGTGGAGTGTTTCCCATGTGGTATTGGTGTGCTGGATATCCCTTCACTGGTAGCCTGGTAACATACACTCCCAGGTCTTTCTCTGCCTCTGTGGTGGATAGTGGAGTGTTTCCCATGTGGTATTGGTGTGCTGGATATCCCTTCACTGGTAGCCTGATAACATACACTCCCAGGTCTTTCTCTGCCTCTGTGGTGGATAGTGGAGTGTTTCCCATGTGGTATTGGTGTGCTGGATATCCCTTTACTGGTAGCCTGGTAACATACACTCCCAGGTCTTTCTCTGCCACTGTGGTGGATAGTGGAGTGTTTCCCATGTGGTATTGGTGTGCTGGATATCCCTTCACTGGTAGCCTGGTCACATACACTCCCAGGTCTTTCTCTGCCTCTGTGGTGGATAGAGGAGTGTTTCCCATGTGGTATTGGTGTGTTGGATATCCCTTCACTGGTAGCCTGGTAACATACACTCCCAGGTCTTTCTCTGCCTCTGTGGTGGATAGTGGAGTGTTTCCCATGTGGTATTGGTGTGCTGGATATCCCTTCACTGGTAGCCTGATAACATACTCCCAGGTCTTTCTCTGCCTCCGTGGTGGATAGTGGAGTGTTTCCCATGTGGTATTGGTGTGCTGGATATCCCTTCACTGGTAGCCTGGTCACATACACTCCCAGGTCTTTCTCTGCCTCTGTGGTGGATAGTGGAGTGTTTCCCATGTGGTATTGTTATTACCCATGTGGTATTGGTGTGCTGGATATCCCTTCACTGGTAGCCTGGTAACATACACTCCCAGGTCTTTCTCTGCCTCTGTGGTGGATAGTGGAGTGTTTCCCATGTGGTATTGGTGTGCTGGATATCCCTTCACTGGTAGCCTGGTAACATACACTCCCAGGTCTTTCTCTGCCTCTGTGGTGGATAGTGGAGTGTTTCCGATGTGGTATTGGTGTGCTGGATATCCCTTCACTGGTAGCCTGGTAACATACACTCCCAGGTCTTTCTCTGCCTCTGTGGTGGATAGTGGAGTGTTTCCCATGTGGTATTGGTGTGCTGGATATCCCTTCACTGGTAGCCTGGTAAACATTCACTCCCAGGTCTTTCTCTGCCTCTGTGGTGGATAGTGGAGTGTTTCCCATGTGGTATTGGTGTGCTGGATATCCCTTCACTGGTAGCCTGATAACATACTCCCAGGTCTTTCTCTGCCTCCGTGGTGGATAGTGGAGTGTTTCCCGTGTGGTATTGGTGTGCTGGATATCCCTTCACTGGTAGCCTGGTAACATACACTCCCAGGTCTTTCTCTGCCTCTGGGGTGGATAGTGGAGTGTTTCCCATGTGGTATTGGTGTGCTGGATATCCCTTCACTGGTAGCCTCGTAACATACACTCCCAGGTCTTTCTCTGCCTCTGTGGTGGATAGTGGAGTGTTTCCCTTGTAGTATTGGTGTGCTGGATATCCCTTCACTGGTAGCCTGGTCACATACACTCCCAGGTCCTTCTCTGCCTCTGTGGTGGATAGAGGAGTGTTTCCCTTGTGGTATTGGTGTGCTGGATATCCCTTCACTGGTAGCCTGGTAACATACACTCCCAGGTCTTTCTCTGCCTCTGTGGTGGATAGTGGAGTGTTTCCTATGTGGTACTGGTGTGCTGGATATCCCTTCACTGGTAGCCTGGTAACATACACTCCCAGGTCTTTCTCTGCCTCTGGGGTGGATAGTGGAGTGTTTCCCATGTGGTATTGGTGTGCTGGATATCCCTTCACTGGTAGCCTGGTAACATACACTCCCAGGTCTTTCTCTGCCTCTGTGGTGGATAGTGGAGTGTTTCCCATGTGGTATTGGTGTGCTGGATATCCCTTCACTGGTAGCCTGGTAACATACTCCCAGGTCTTTCTCTGCCTCCGTGGTGGATAATGGAGTGTTTCCCATGTGGTATTGGTGTGCTGGATATCCCTTCACTGGTAGCCTGGTAACATACACTCCCAGGTCTTTCTCTGCCTCTGTGGTGGATAGTGGTGTTTCCCATGTGGTATTGGTGTGCTGGATATCCCTTCACTGGTAGCCTGGTAACATACACTCCCAGGTCCTTCTCTGCCTCTGTGGTGGATAGTGGAGTGTTTCCCATGTGGTATTGGTGTGCTGGATATCCCTTCACTGGTAGCCTGGTAACATACACTCCCAGGTCTTTCTCTGCCTCTGTGGTGGATAGTGGAGTATTTCCCATGTGGTATTGGTGTGCGGATATCCCCTCCCACGGTGAAGGACTACATTTTTCTTCATTGAATTATAGCAGCCACTTTTTCATCCGTTCCTGTAGCGTGGTGAGGTCTTCTTGTAGGAAATCCGCAGTCAATGGGTTAAGACTCATCTGGTGTAAATACTGTATATATATATCTGTGTGAAAGGACCTACCAATCTATATATATCTGTGTAAGAAAACGAACCCCATGCATCTGTATAAATCTGTCTCCATTGCAGCCAACCGTCGCTGGGTCGCGGTGCAGCTGGGAGGGGGGGGTGGCCGCCTGGCACTCCTGGACCACACTGCGCCGGGGAGAGTGCCAGAAGGGGTGACGCCAAGTGTTGTCAACGGCACCAATGTCACGGATTTTGCCTTCGATCCCTTCAATGTCAACTCCCTGGCTGTCGGTAAGTAGTAGCAGTAGTAGTAGTAGTAGTAAACTTAAAGAAATATCATAGAAGAATACAGATTTAGTTTGACAAATAAGAGAGAGAGAGAGAGAGAGAGAGAGAATATATAATAAGCATATTTTGAATTTTGAGTGTGTATTTACCTACCTGTATTTACCTACCTGTATTTAGCTAGTTGTATTTACCTACCTGTATTTACCTAGTTGTATTTACCTACCTGTATTTACCTAGTTGTATTTACCTACCTGTATTTACCTACCTGTATTTACCTAGTTGTATTTACCTACCTGTATTTACCTAGTTGTATTTACCTACCTGTATTTACCTAGTTGTATTTACCTACCTGTATTTACCTACCTGTATTTAGCTAGTTGTATTTAGCTAGTTGTATTTAGCTAGTTGTATTTAGCTAGTTGTGACATAGGGGAAAGGAGCTACACTCGCGCTGTCCCGTCTCCATATCCGCTCTTATCCAACTCTTCCTTAAAATCATGAATGTTTCTTGCACAAACCACCTCCTCCTCCAGTCCATTCCACAGCTTCTGTTTGGGAAGCTAAACTTTTTCACATCTCGCCTACACGTGGTCGCCCTCAACTTCTTTCCATGTCCTCTCGTTTCTCTCTCGCTCCACACACACACACAGGTCCTCTCTGTCCAGATTCTCCACCCCGCTGGCCACCCTGCACACCGCTATCAGGTCTCCTCTCTCTCTTCTTCTCTCCAGGGTTGTGAGCCCCATGCTATTGAGTCTCTCCTCGTACGTCCGATCCCTAAGTTCCGGTACCATCTTAGTTGCCACTCTCTGCACTCTTTCCAGCTTTCTTATGTTCTTCTTTTCGTGAGGAGACCAGACCACTGCTGCATACTCCAACCTTGGCCTTATCATTGCAACTATTATTTTCTTCATCATCTCCTCGTCCAAATACACAAATGCCGTCCTTATGTTCCTCAGCAAATTCCGCAGCAAGTCTCTCCTCCTCATAAGTCCGATGTGTGTGTGTGTGTGTGTGTGTGTGTGTGTGTGTGTGTGTATCTATCTTATCTATCTATCCACCACCTTTTCAGTTTGTGACGATGGAAGGATCAACTTGTGGACCATCCCAGAGAGCGGACTGAAGGAACTGACTAACACTCCCACTGAAACATTGACAGATCTCACTTCAAATGATAAGGTAAAACTGCTACTACTACTACTACTACTACGCTACTACGCCACTACTACTACTACTACTAGGGGGCTTCGTGGTGCAGTGGTTAGCACACTCGGCTCACAACTGAGAGAGCCCGGGTTCGATTCCCGGGCGGAGTGGAAAAATTTTGGCAGCTTTTCCGATACCCTACGCCCCTATCCACCCAGCAGTGAATGGGTACCAGGTATTAATTAGGGGTTGTGTCCCGTCTCCTGGGGTCTGTTCCCTTCTCCTATGATTCCTTCCCCTTCTGTCTCTCTGGCATATGACCACAGATGTTGTGTCCCGTCTCCTGGGGTCTGTTCCCTTCTCCTATGATTCCTTCCCCTTCTGTCTCTCTCTGGCATATGACCACAGATGTTGTGTCCCGTCTCCTGGGGTCTGTTCCCTTCTCCTATGATTCCTTCCCCTTCTGTCTCTCTGGCATATGACCACAGATGTTGTGTCCCGTCTCCTGGGGTCTGTTCCCTTCTCCTATGATTCCTTCCCCTTCTGTCTCTCTCTGGCATATGACCACAGATGTTGTGTCCCGTCTCCTGGGATCTGTTCCCTTCTCCTATGATTCCTTTCCCTTCTGTCTCTCTCTGGCATATGACCACAGATGTTGTGTCCCGTCTCCTGGGGTCTGTTTCCTTCTCCTGTAATTCCTTCCCCTTCTGTCTCTCTCTGGCATATGACCACAGATGTTGTGTCCCGTCTCCTGGGATCTGTTTACATCTCCTATAATTCCTAACCCCTTCTGTCTCTCTCCGGCATATGACCACAGATGTTGTGTCCCGTCTCCTGAGATCTGTTCCCTTCTCCTATAATTCCTTTCCCTTCTGTCTCTCTCTGGCATATGACCACAGATGTTGTGTCGCGTCTCCTGGGGTCTGTTTTCTCCTATAATTCCTAACCCTTCTGTCTCTCTCCGGCATATGACCACAGATGTTGTGTCCCGTCTCCTGGGGTCTGTTCCCTTCTCCTATAATTCCTTCCCCTTCTGTCTCTCTCTGGCATATGACCACAGATGTTGTGTCCCGTCTCCTGGGGTCTGTTCCCTTCTCCTATAATTCCTTCCTCTTCTGTCTCTCTCTGGCATATGACCACAGATGTTGTACCCACTAAACCAAACTTTACAACTTTCTACTACTACTACTACTACTACTACTACTGCTTCTAACACTGCTGCTGCTGCTCTTAAAACCCTAAAACAACAACAACAACAGTTTGGTTTTATATGGATTTTCACGGAAAATCTTTTAGGATTTTTAAATTTCCCGCTCAATTGGATATTTAAAAATCCTTGAAAATCGAAAATGCATATACAACCAAAATCAAACTATTGGAAACTGTAATTATAACAACAACACTGGCAACACCAAAAACAAACACTCACAGCAACACAGCACAAAAAGGGCCACTTTCACATTCACCTTGTTTGTTTTGATCGTTACCAATGGTTTATGTTCGTCTCCCAGCAAATTTTCCTCCAATTTTCTCCCCTTTCCTCCACTCCTTTCCTCTTTTCCTAGGTACCAATATGAAGCTTGATCTCTCCTCTTTCTCCTCCTGGCTTCCTCATCTTCCTCCTCCTTTTCGTTTCCCTGCTATCTCTGTTTTATCAAGGTCTCCATCTACCTCTTGACTGGGTTGTGTTGTTCTCCCAGCAAGTTTTCCTCCAATTTTCTCCCCTTTCCTCCACTTGTTTCCTCTTTCCCTAGGTACCAAAATGAAGCTTGATCTCTCCTCTTTCTCCTCCTGGCTTCCTCATCTTCCTCCTCCTTTTCGTTTCCCTGCTATCTCTGTTTTTATGAAGGACTGCATCTTCCTCCTCCTTTTCGTTTCCCTGCTATCTCTGTTTTATCAAGGTCTTCCCTTCCCCCCAGGTAACAGCGCTGCGTTTCCACCCTCTGGCTACTGGAGTACTGGCAGCTGTCACTTCAGGCTAAGGTGGTCAGGTGGTGCAGATCTGGGACACACAGGACACAGCTGCCAAGGGTGACTCTGAGTCTGACCAATCATCCAGACCAGGTGAGGAGGAGGAGGAGGAGGAGGAGGAGGAAGAAGGAGGGGAACTACTACTATTACTACTACTTCTACTACTACTACTACTACTACTACTACTACTACTACTGCTACTACTACTTCTATTCTACTTGCAGATCTTCAGTGGGGCCTGGTCAGGATGTGGACGGCTATTTGCCACTCTTTGCCGCGATGGTTTTGTCCGAATCTACGAGCCAAGGAAGAGTTCAACGCCAGTTATGGATGGTGGCGATGGCAGTGGTGGTGGTGGTGGTGGTGGTGGGAGAGGAGGGAGGATACTGTGGGGCCCCAAGGATGAACTACTCATCACCACTGGGTTCAACAGGTGAGGTGGGAACAGTTGATTGAAAGGAAGATAGCAGAGGAAGACAGCAAGAGCAGGGGGAACTATGAACCCTGTAGCACCGGGGATCATGTTTCTTAATGGTCCCTCTAAGCGAGAAAAATGAGAAAAAATCACCACTCACACAAACCATTTCATAATATATATCAAAGCATTTGTGATCAGTTTACGTATCATCTATTTTGGGGGGTTCAAATCATGGCACAAATTTGGCCCATCGCTGCTACACGGTAAAGCCACAAATTTGGCCCATCGCTGCTATTTGGTAAGGCCACAAATTTGGCCCATCGCTGCTATCAGGTTAAGCTTCATTACATACCCTCGTACCTTGGCTCAGAACAATGGTGGGCGGCTTAACCCAGTGGTGGTAGCAGCGGGGACCATGTTTTTTAATGGTCCCTCCAAGCGAGAAAAATGAGAAAAAATCACCCCTCACACAAACCATTTCATAATATATATCAAAGCATTTGTGATCAGTTTACGTACCATCTATTTTAGGGGGTTCAAATCCTATTCACCGGGTTGTCTCTGTAAGAAACAATCCTAAGTGGAGGAGGTCAAGGGGGTGCCCACAGAGTTCCTGGCTTGAGCAAGGTGATAGATCCTGCAGGGAGGTACTCGGGGTGGGAAGGGGTCCTACAGGGAGACTGGAAGCGGCATGTTGTGGGCTGGGAGAAGCAACACGCCCCCAGTAATTGAAGTGTTGGTGATGGGGTAGATTAGGGTTGGTATTACAAGACACTTTCGCTTCTCAAATCAGTTATTTCTGAAGGTCAAAGAGCGGGTCAGTCGGGTTCTAATGAGCGCTTCTTCAGGTTCATGGTACAGAAGAGAGGTCAAACTACCACTAGGGTCATAAAACTACCCCTGGAAATGCCCACAACTCCTAGGAAAGCCTTGTCAAATAGGTGTTCTTGGGCAACAAAATGTCTTATAATACGACCCCTAGTAGGTTTTAGCATATGGAGATGACTTGTGTGCTTAGATTCCTGATGAGATATGTATACTTGAAGATTTTATGCATTACTACTACCACTACTACTACCACTGGTCCTACTACCACAGGGTATCGGAGAGGCAGATCAGTGTTTACAGCACCAAGAACATCAGCAAGCCAGTAACCACTATTTGCATCGACGTTAGCCCAGCAATCTTGACACCATATTTCGATCCTGATTCTGGAGTCCTGCTGACCACTGGAAAGGTGAGAGAGAGAGAGAGAGAGAGAGAGAGAGAGAGTCACCTCCCACTCATGAACGTAGATGTGGCTGCCATTGTGAGTTTGTGATTGCGTGAAGATCAACTTTATATTTTCAGTGATATATTTAAATGTTTGCATACAAAAAACTCAAGCCATTGTATATGAACCCACAGAAGATTTTCATCGATAGTTACCATACAAGTACATGAAAGACAACTTGTATATCAAACAGTATGGTCTGATCATGCTCAAATGGTCCATAGCCTTTCAGATGCTCATATTTCATCTCATTAAGGTATAGGCTACATAACTTGTGACATATGACTCTGCAAATGTCTATACATAAGGAATTTTGACGTGTTGCATGTAATAAATAACATGGGTAGCCTAATATTTGAAAAAAGGGCTTCGTGGTGCAGTGGTTAGCACACTCGCTCACAACCGAGAGAGCGGGTTCGATTCCCGGGGAGTGGAAAAATTTGGGCGGCTTTTCCGATACCCTACGCCCCTGTCAACCCAGCAGTGAATGGGTACCAGGTATTATTCAGGGGTTGTGTCCCGTCTCCTGGGGTCTGTTCCTTTCTCCTATAATTCCTTCCCCTTCTGTCTCTCCGGCATACGACAACAGATGTTGTGTCCTCTCCTGGGGTCTGTTCCTTCTCCTATGATTCCTTCCCCTTCCGTCTCTCTCTGGCATAGACCACAGATGCTGTGTCCCCGTCTCCTGGGGTCTGTTCCCTTCTCCTATGATTCCTTCCTTCTGTCTCTCTCAGCATATGACCACAGATGTTGTGTCCCGTCTCCTGGGTCTGTTCCTTCTCCTATGATTCCTTCCCCTTCTGTCTCTCTCTGGCATATGACCACAGATGTTGTGTCCCGTCTCCTGGTCTGTTCCCTTCTCTATGATTCCTTCCCTTCTGTCTCTCTCTGGCATATGACCACAGATGTTGTGTCCCGTCTCCTGGGGTCTGTTCCCTTCTCCTATGATTCCTTCCCCTTCTGTCTCTCTCAGGCATATGACCACAGATGTTGTGTCCCGTCTCCTGGGGTCTATTCCCTTCTCCTATGATTCCTTCCCCTTCTGTCTCTCTCCGGCATATGACCACAGATGTTGTGTCCCGTCTCCTGGGGTCTGTTCCCTTCTCCTATAATTCCTTCCCCTCCTGTCTCTCTCCGGCATAGGACCACAGATGTTGTGTCCCGTCTCCTGGGGTCTGTTCCCTTCTCCTATAATTCCTTCCCCTCCTGTCTCTCTCCGGCATATGACCACAGATGTTGTGTCCCGTCTCCTGGGGTCTGTTCCCTTCTATAATTCCTTCCCTCCTGCCTCTCTCAGCATTTGTGATCAGTTTACGTACCATCTATTTTGGGGGGTTCAAATCCTATTCACCGGGTTGTCTCTGTAAGAAACAATCCTAAGTGGAGGAGGTCAAGGGGGTGCCCACAGAGTTCCTGGCTTGAGCAAGGTGATAGATCCTGCAGGGAGGTACTCGGGGTGGGAAGGGGTCCTACAGGGAGACTGGGCTTGGCGTTGTGGGCTGGGAGAAGCAACACGCCCCCAGTAATTGAAGTGTTGGTGATGGGGTAGATTAGGGTTGGTATTACAAGACACTTTCTCTTCTCAAATCAGTTATTTCTGAAGGTCAAAGAGCGGGTCAGTCGGGTTCTAATGAGCGCTTCTTCAGGTTCATGGTACAGAGGAAGGGTCAAACTACCACCAGGGTCGTAAAACTACCCCTGGAAATGCCCACAACTCCTAGGAAAGCCTTGTCAAATACGTGTTCTTGGGCAACGAAATGTCTTATAATATGACCCTAGGTTTTAGCATATGGAGATGACTTGTGTGCCTAGATTCCTGATGAGATATGTATACTTGAAGATTTTATGCATTACTACTACTACTACCACTACTACTACCACTGGTCCTACTACCACAGGGTATCGGAGAGGCAGATCAGTGTTTACAGCACCAAGAACATTAGCAAGCCAGTCACCACTATCGGCATCGACGTTAGCCCGGCAATCCTGACACTATATTTCGATCCTGATTCTGGAGTCCTGCTGACCACTGGAAAGGTGAGAGAGAGAGAGAGAGAGAGAGAGAGAGAGAGAGAGAGAGAGAGAGAGAGAGAGAGAGAGAGAGAGAGAGTCACCTCCCACTCGCGAACGTAGATGTGGCGCCTGTGCATTGCGAGTTTGTGATTGCGTGAATATCAACTTTATATTTTCAGTGATATATTTAAATGTTTGCGTATACAAAAAAAACTCAAGCCATTGTATATGAACCGCACACAGAAGATTTTCATCGATAGTTACCATACAAGTACATGAAGGAACAACTTGTATATCAAACAGTATGGTCTGATCATGCTAAAATGGTCCATAGCCTTTCAGATGCTCATATTTCATCTCATTAAGGTATAGGCTACATAACTTAAGTGACATATGACTCTGCAAATGTCTATACATAAGGAATTTTGACGTGTTGCATGTAATAAATAACATGGGTAGCCTAATATTTGAAAAGGGGGCTTCGTGGTGCAGTGGTTAGCACACTCGGCTCACAACCGAGAGAGCCCGGGTTCGATTCCCGGGCGGAGTGGAAAAATTTGGGGGGCTTTTCCGATACCCTACGCCCCTGTCCACCCAGCAGTGAATGGGTACCAGGTATTAATCGGGGGTTGTGTCCCGTCTCCTGGGGTCTGTTCCCTTCTCCTATGATTCCTTCCCCTTCTGTCTCTCTCTGGCATATGACCACAGATGTTGTGTCCTGTCTCCTGGGGTCTGTTCCCTTCTCCTATGATTCCTTCCCCTTCTGTCTCTCTCTGGCATATGACCACAGATGTTGTGTCCCGTCTCCTGGGGTCTGTTCCCTTCTCCTATGATTCCTTCCCCTTCTGTCTCTCTCTGGCATATGACCACAGATGTTGCGTCCCGTCTCCTGGGGTTTGTTCCCTTCTCCTATGATTCCTTCCCCTTCTGTCTCTCTCTGGCATATAACCACAGATGTTGTGTCCCGTCTCCTGGGGTCTGTTCCCTTCTCCTATGATTCCTTCCCCTTCTGTCTCTCTCTGGCATATGACCACAGATGTTGTGTCCTGTCTCCTGGGGTCTGTTCCCTTCTCCTATGATTCCTTCCCCTTCTGTCTCTCTCTGGCATATGACCACAGATGTTGTGTTCTGTCTCCTGGGGTCTGTTTCCTATGATTCCTTCCCTTCTGTCTCTCTGGCATATGACCACAGATGTTGTGTCCCGTCTCCTGGGGTCTGTTCCTTCTCCTATGATTCCTTCCCCTTCTGTCTCTCTCTGGCATATGACCACAGATGTTGTGTCCTGTCTCCTGGGGTCTGTTCCCTTCTATAATTCCTTCCCCTTCTGTCTCTCTCTGACATATGACCACAGATGTTGTGTCCTGTCTCCTGGGGTCTGTTCCCTTCTCCTATGATTCCTTCCCCTTCTGTCTCTCTCTGGCATATGACCACAGATGTTGTGTCCTGTCTCCTGGGGTCTGTTCCCTTCTCCTATGATTCCTTCCCCTTCTGTCTCTCTCTGGCATATGACCACAGATGTTGTGTCCCGTCTCCTGGGGTCTGTTCCCTTCTCCTATGATTCCTTCACCGTCTGTCTCTCTCTGGCATATGACTACAGATGTTGTGTTCTGTCTCCTGGGGTCTGTTCCCTTCTCCTATAATTCCTTCCCCTCCTGTCTCTCTCTGGCATATGACCACAGATGTTGTGTCCCGTCTCCTGGGGTCTGTTCCCTTCTCCTATAATTCCTTCCCCTTCTGTCTCTCTCTGGCATATGACCACAGATGTTGTGTCCCGTCTCCTGGGGTCTGTTCCCTTCTCCTATGATTCCTTCCCCTTCTGTCTCTCTCTGGCATATGACCACAGATGTTGTGTCCCGTCTCCTGGGGTCTGTTCCCTTCTCCTATGATTCCTTCCCCTTCTGTCTCTCTCTGGCATATGACCACAGATGTTGTGTTCTGTCTCGTGGGGTCTGTTCCCTTCTCCTATAATTCCTTCCCCTTCTGTCTCTCTCTGGCATATGACCACAGATGTTGCGGCGACTAAACCAAACTTTCCTACTTTTTCTAATATTTGAAGTAGCCTAGCATTGCATTCAACAGTTATACTCTTACATGTTATTTATGTTATTAATCACTATGTACATGCAGTAAATTATTAAAGGTAAAGGTAAAGTTGGGGGCATACGCTGTAGCAGTGCGTGACCTCGGTGCTCATCTCCGTGACGTTGGCCCCTGAGCCTGTGGTAGGAGGGAGCCCATTACCCCGGGACACAGGGTCAGTGTGACATCCGGGTTACCACAGTTTACCTTCCCCAGGTTTCCCCAGGCACCCATTTATCAACCAGCCCGGGAGGGAGGATGAACAGCTGGGTGAGCCTTATGTCGTCTGCCCGGGCCCGCGGAGTAGAAGCCAGGCACACTGACCACTAGACCACGGAGGCGTATTATTAAGATGCCCTTTATTTGCACTTGCAGAGCCAGATGTCTTTTAACATACCGGAAATGAGCTGCCAATCAAAGAACTTGGAAAAACAGAGATCGTTCGAGCATGGTGTCATTATGTTATTTCATACACTCCTGTCTTTTCACCTGCTTGTGTGTTAAATTATCGATGCAAAGGACCGAGTTGTTTTTTGTATACATAAACATTCAAATATATCATTGAAAAATAAGCTTGAAAGTCTATCACAACAGTTGATTTTCACGCATTCACGAACTAGAAATGCGCAGGTGCCACATCACCTAAAATTCCCGCTCCGCAAGTGGCCAGACGAAATGAAATGGACGGTGGCTGAGTGGTAGTGTGTTGGGCCCACATTCACCGCGTGATGGACGACGCGGGTTAAAATCCCCACGCTACCACCTCGGATTTTTCAGTCACCGCCGAGTGGCTTAAAACTACCCACATGCTGTCCTGAAGACCACCCATCAACCCGGACTCTAGAGGAAACCGTCCAAGTGAATCAAGAACGAGTTCCGGGGGGCAGCATGAGCCATGAGAAGATGGCGCCACTATAAACACTTGCCTGCGCCATGACGGGCTGGGGCTGACTACCATCCAGGCCCCTCAAGCAAGCCTACCAGAGCAATAGGCGGAGACGTAAAATAAATAAATAAATTAATTAATTAATATTACTAATGCAGCTTCTCTTTCCAGGGTGACTGTACAATCTATGCTCATGAAGTGGGACTGGATTTCCCGCACCTCTTCCCCTTAACACACCACAAAGCAGCCACTGTTCACCAGGTTAGTAAGTGTGTGTGTGTGTGTGTGTGTGTGTGTGTGTGTGTGTGTGTGTGTGTGTGTGTGTGTGTGTGTGTGTGTGTGTGTGTGTGTGTGTGTTGGGGTGTTTCCTTCCACTGTCTTTCCTTCCTTCCTTCCTTCCCTCCCTCCTTCCTTCCTTCCTTCCTTCCCTCCCTCCTTCCTTCCCTCCCTCCTTCCTTCCTTCCTTCCTTCCTTCCCTCCCTCCTTCATTCCTTCCTTCCTTCCTTCCCTCCCTCCTTCATTCCTTCCTTCCTTCCTTCCTTCCTTCCTTCCTTCCTTCCTTCCTTCCTCCATTCCTCCATTCCTTCCTTCCTTCCTTCCTCCATTCCTTCCTTCCTTCCTCCCTCCTTCATTCCTTCCTTCCCATCCTCCTTCATTCCTTCCTTCCTTCCCTCCCTCCTTCCTTCCTTCCTTCCTTCCATCCCTCCATCATTCATTCCTTCCTTCCTTACCTCCCTCCTTCCTTCCTTCCTTCCTTCCTTCCCTCCCTCCTTCATTCCTTCCTACCTTCCATCCCTCCTTCATTCCTTCATTCCTTCCTCCCTCCTCCTTCCTTCCTTCCTTCCCTCCCTCCTTCATTCCTTCCTTCCTTCCCTCCCTCCTTCATTCCTTCCTTCCTTCCTTCCCTCCCTCCTTCATTCCTTCCTTCCTTCCTTCCCTCCCTCCTTCATTCCTTCCTTCCTTCCTTCCCTCCCTCCTTCATTCCTTCCTTCCTTCCCTCCCTCCTTCATTAATTCCTTCCTTCCTTCGTTCCATCCCTTCGTTATTTCCTTCCTCGTTTCTCCCTTCCTTCCTTCCTTCACTTCTGTCTTATCTCCTTCTTCATTCCTTCCTTCCTTCCCTCCTTCATTCTTCCTTCCTTCCTTCCTCCTCCTTCCTTCCTTCCTTCCTTCCCTCCTCCTTCCTTCCTTCCTTCCTTCCTCCCTCCTTCATTCCTTCCTTACTTCCTTCCCTCCTCCTTCCTTTCTTTCTTCCTTCCTTCCCTCCTCCTTCCTTCCTTCCTTCCTTCCTCCCTCCTTCATTCCTTCCTTCCTTCCTTCCTCCTTCATTCCTTCCTTCCTCCCTCCTTCATTCCTTCCTTCCTTTCCTTCCTTCCTCCCTCCTTCATTCCTTCTTTCCTTCCCTCCTCCTTCATTCCTTCCTTCCTTCCTCCCTCCTTCATTCCTTCATTCCATCCATCCATCCTTCATTCCTTCCTTCCATACCTCCCTCCTTCATTCATTCCTTCCTTTCTTCCCTCCTCCTTCATTCCTTCCTCCCTCCCTCCTTCAATCCTTCCTTCCTTCCCTCCCTCCTTCATTCCTTCATTCCTTCCCTCCCTCCTTCATTCCTCCCTTCCTTCCTTCCTTCATTCCTTCCTTCCTTCCTTCCTTCCCTCCCTCCTTCCTTCCTTCCTTCCTTCCTTCCTTCCTTCCTTCCTTCCTTCCCTCCCTCCTTCATTCCTTCCTTCCTTCCTTCCTTCCCTCCCTCCTTCATTCCTTCCTTCCTTCCATCCCTCCTTCCTTCCTGCCTGCCTGAATTCCCTCCCTCCTTCCGTCCTTCCTTCCTTCCTCCCTCCTTCATTCCTTCATTCCTTCCCTCCCTCCTTCATTCCTTCCTTCCTTTCCTCCCCCCTTCCTTCTTTCCTTCCCTCCTTCCTTCCTCCTCCATCCTTCCTTCCTTCCTTCCCTCCCTCCTTCATTCCTTCCTTCCTTCCCACCCTCCTTCATTCCTTCCTTCCTTCCCTCCCTCCAACATTCCTTCCTTCCTTCTTCCTCCTTCTTCCTTCCTTCCTTCCTCCTTCCTCCCTCCTTCATTCCTTCCTTACTTCCCTCCTTCCTTCCTTCCTTCCTTCCTTCCTTCATTTCCCTCCTTCATTCCTTCCTTCCTTCCTCCTCCTCCTTCATTCCTTCCTTCCTTCCCTCCTCCTTCATTCCTTCATTCCTTCCCTCCCTCCTTCCTTCCTTCCCTCCCTCCTTCATTCCTTCATTCCTTCCCTCCCTCCTTCATACCTTCCTTCCGTCCCTCCCTCCTTCATTCATTCCTTCCTTCCCTCCCTCCTACCTTCCTTCCTTTCTTCCTTCCTTCCCTCCTCCTCCTTCATTCCTTCCTTCCCTCCTCCTTCATTCCTTCCTTCCCTCCCTCATTCATTCCTTCCTTCCCTCCCTCCTTCATTCCTTCCTTCCTTCCCTCCCTCCTTCATTCCTTCCTTCCTTCCCTCCCTCCTTCATTCCTTCATTCCTTCCCTCCCTCCCTCCTTGGGGGGCCTTCACCACAATATTGAACAATGCCATAAGCATATGCGTACCCTATCGTAACAGACGTTCAGCTTCTAAGAAGAGACCCAAATGGAGGAATAACGATATTCAAAATATCCTATCTCTTAAAAAACGCGTATACAGTAGGTACATATCATCTCAGAGCGATGCTGACAAACAAGAGTTGAACAGAATTCGCCGCGAAACCAAGAAATTAATAAAACGAAGCAAGAAAAATCTTGAAGAATATATAGCGGAAACAAGTAAATCCAATCCTAAAGAATTTTTCAGCTATGTAAATAATAAAAAGTCACTCACTTGTGGTATCGGACCGCTTGCTAACGAAAATGGTAACCACACGAACGATGAAAATGAAATGGCTACAATCCTAAATAACTTTTTGGCATCCGTATTTACCGACGAAGATTGCTTATCACCTCAACCGCCGGAGGTTAGAAGGACCGAAAAGATGTTAAGTGGCGTGCTCATTGTAGAAAGTGACATTTTACGCACAATTGAAAAGATAGTAAGCAAAGCTCCTGGTCCAGACAAAATTACCCCTAGGGTCTTAAAAGAAATCAAACATCAAATTTGTAAACCGCTCTCCATCATATTCAATAAATCTTTAACAGCTGGAAAAGTTCCGTCGGATTGGAAACTTGCAAATGTTACACCAATTTTCAAAAAGTCGGACAAGTGTCATCCAGGACACTATCGATCAATTAGCCTGACATCAATTGTTTGTAAGTTAATGGAGACTATCATTCTCGACAATATGGTGAAATTCTTCGAAGAAAATAATATGATAAATAATTCGCAACATGGCTTCCGTAGTAAACGTTCGTGTTTAACTAACTTACTTGATTTTTTTCACTATATTTTGAGGTGTTCGATTAAAGCAGATCAGTATATATCATATATCTGGATTTTCAAAGGCATTTGATAAGGTCCCCACCAACGATTGCTCATCAAACTACTGGCACGGTATCTCGTAACACTGGCAGTGGTCTCGGTGACTTGCTCTTCGAGCGGAACAGAGGTAGTTTCTAACGGTGTTACATCTAACTGGCTCGATGTCAAAAGCGGCGTACCTCAAGGATCAGTGCTTGGCCCCATGCTCTTCTTAATTTATGTTAATGATATCGATGATGGGCTCACTTGCAAAGTATCAAAATTTGCTGATGACACAAAAATTGCTAGTAAAGTAACTGCGATACTCGACGAAGAAGCTTTACAATCAGATATAGATCGACTTGCACGTTGGGCCAATCAATGGCAAATGAAATTTAACGTTGACAAATGTAAAGTGTTGCACATCGGAAAAAATAACAATCGCGCTCGGTACGTAATGAATGGCCAACAACTTTCTGCAGTAAGTAAAGAAAAGGATCTTGGAATCACTATATCAAGCGATTTAAAGCCCGGTCAGCATTGTTCAGAGGTAGTTAAAACTGCAAACAAATTGGTTGGCTTCATCGGACGAGTCTTTAATAATAAATCGGAAAAAGTAATATTAAAACTATAATTCGTTGGTTCGACCCCGTCTAGAGTACTGTGTACAGTTTTGGTCTCCCTACTACAGAAAAGACATAGAAAAGTTGGAACGGGTCCAACGAAGAGTAACAAAGATGATTCCTAGGTTGAGAAATTTGTCATATGAACAAAGTAAATTTATTTATTCAGCCTATCAAAACGAAGAATGCGAGGCGATCTAATAGAAGTGTTTAAAATGTTCAAAGGATTCAGTGATATTAATGCGAAAGATTACTTTACAATTGATCGATCAAATAGAACAAGAAGAAATCACAATTTGAAGATAAGTGGTAAAAGATTCTCGTTGCACGAAGCTAAACACTTCTTCTTCAATCGAGTTGTTAATGTTTGGAACTCTCTACCTTGTGATGTCGTTGATAGTACAACAGTTACGGCCTTCAAGAATAGATTAGACAAGTATTTTGAATCCAACCAGCAACTAAGATATTACTCATTGTCGTAATAACGTTAAGTTCTTTCGAATACTGGTGTCCTTGTCCGCTTTTATCGCCCGGTTAGTGGTAGCAGTAATGGTAGTTCTTTCCTCTTTCCTACATAAATTCCATGCAGTTTTTCCATGCTGCATGGTTCTTTTTCCTTTCCTGCCAGCTTTGGCTGGAGGGAGGAGCCTTCGCCTTTGCTGTCCTTCATCTTCCACCTTTGATTAGATAGTTAGTGTGGCTTGTCACAAACAACCTCGTAAGGACAAGCAGGTCTGCTGTTGTTTGTTCTTCCTTTGTGTTCCTTCCTTTGTGTTCCTTCCTTCCCTCCATCCCTCCCTCCTTCCTTCCTTCCTTTCTTCTTTCCTTCCTTCCTTCTTTCCTTCCTTCCTTCCTTCCTTCCTTCCTTCCCTCCTGCACCTTTATCACAATTATATGAAGAAGAATAGGAAGAGGAGGAGGATAAGAAGAAAGGAAGAGTGTATTAGTAATCTCTCTCTCTCTCTCTCTCTCTCTCTCTCTCTCTCTCTCTCTCTCTCTCTCTCTCTCTCTCTCTCTCTCTCTCTCTCTCTCTCTCTCTCTCTCTCTCTCTCTCTCTCTCTCTCTCTCTCTCTCTCTCTCTCTCCTGCAGGGTCTTGTCATGCTGCCCAAGACTCTGTGTGACGTTAAGTCGGTTGAGTTTTGCAAGCTGCTGCGGCTGACCTCTTCAACCCTGGAGCCTCTCACCTTCTCAGTCCCCCGTGTCAAGGTGAGCACACACACACACACACACACACACACACACACACACACACACACACACACACACACACATTAATATGGAAACTTAATCAGAAGAGCTTCCAACTTTCTCTATCCAGACACTCCCTCCTTGCCTGCTCAAAGTTTCTCAAGGATCTTTCCCCCCTCTCCCTAACGTACTCTTGCACCCTATCCCTCCATTTCGCTGGAGGTCGTCCTCTAGCATTCCCTCCCTCTATCTCACTCACATACACCCTTCTGGTCATCTTACTCTCCTCCATTCGCTCCATGTGGCCAAACCACCTTAAAGTCTGTCGCTTCACTTCTTCCCTTCACCCCCGTGACACATTTCAAAACACTCGTACACACTTTCATTACTCATTCCATCCATTCTACTCACACCACAAGCACTCCTCAAATAACTCATTTCCACTGCCTGCACTCCAGACCTCTGACTTTCATTCCAGGCCCTTGTTTCACTTGCATATGTGAGGGTTGGTACTATTATTGTATTCCTCAAATCCCTCTTTACCTCCATGCTCACTCATTCATTCATTCATGATTCGTCCCAGAGACCCTACCACCCTTCTTCCTTGCAATGCCCTTTCTCTTGTCTCCCTCCATACCACCATGCTTACACATAACTGATCCAAGGTACTTAAACTCACTGACCTGCTCCATTTCTTCACCATTCACAATTATTTTGCATTTTTTTTCACGTTCAATTCCCACTCTATATGGGCATACAAAATCTACAACCTCACTTCTACTTCACTCACAAACCATCACTTTACTTTTTTTGACATTTACTTTCAGCTTTCTCCTGTTACAGACACTATCAAAAACACTGACCAAATTTTGTAGGTCACTTTCGTTTTCAGCAATGAGCACCGTGTCATCAGCAAACAGTATCAAATTCAGCACCCACTTCCTTCCCTCATCGAACAATCTTACTCCAACTTCTCCAACTTTGCCCTTCATCTCTTTAATGGCACCATCCATATAAGTATTGAATAACCATGGTGACACCCTTGTCTTAAGCCCACTTTTATCTTAAAATGTTCACTTGTTTCTCCAGTAATTTTGACACATGCAGATGCATCCTCATAGAAAGACTTTATTGCACTAAGCAGTTTTCCTCCCACACCATAAATCTTTAAAACATCCCACAATGCAATCCAATCGACTCTGTCATAATCTTTTTCCAGATCCATGAAGGCAGCGTATAGTTTCTTTCCTTTTGCTATTATATTTTCTACTACCATCCTGAAGGCAAATATCTGATCCACACATCCCCTTCCCTTCCTGACGCCTCCTTGCTCTTCACTAATCTTCTCTTCTGTAAGCCTTTGCACCCTCTCTATTATGACTTCTACATACCTTTCCGGGTATACTCAGGAGAATTATACCTCTATAGCTCCTACACTTCATACACACATAGCTTCCTTTCTATGAAGGTAAAGTACATG
The DNA here is from genome assembly GCF_024679095.1 of Eriocheir sinensis. Lineage (NCBI taxonomy): Eukaryota > Metazoa > Arthropoda > Malacostraca > Decapoda > Varunidae > Eriocheir > Eriocheir sinensis. The sequence continues at coordinate 28,565 of NW_026110880.1, read as the reverse complement.
TGATTCTCCATTCCTCTGGTCTTATATGTCATTCATCTTACACATGTTTAGTGATTTAAGCAGCCACTCCACCACACCATTCCCCCCTTTTTGGATTATCCATAACTCCATCTTTCCCTGGAGCTTCTCCACTTTTCATCTTTTTCACTGCCTTCACCACCTACACCTTTTTTTGTTCTCATTTTCCTCTAATCAGTTTGACCTGCTATATTAATTCAATTAAGTTTAATAACATTAATAATGTAGGAACTGAAGCTCTTAAGAGGATAAACATGGGATTACAGGGAATAAAGTCTTTAGTCTTTTCTTTTCATCTTATGAACTAAACCCTATGTGATAGCTATTATTAATTAATTGCTTGCAGTTTTCAGATTGCTCATTTGTTCCTAATAGGGGGAACGAGCCTGGAAGACACCATTAGGCGGCTGCTGCGCTATACCATAGCTGGCCCGTTAGCTGTGATGTTTAACTGGTGTGGGAAAGGTGCAAGAGAGCATTTGGAACTTTGCATATAAAGAGCACACTCTATAGTAAGTACCTACATAATAAATGCCTTCTTTATAACATAATCGTTCCCACTCAGACGTACATACTTGATATATAATGAAGCAGGTAAATATGTTCATGCAAATGTTGTTAACCTAACCCTCAAGTTACTTGTATCAACATAAACTTTTAATACAGTGCCCCTTAAGGGCTGATATTATGTTTGCATTTTATTTGGGGTAATGTTGCTGGTGACTTATCTTATAAGGAAATCTCTCCACTAAGGAGAGCATTGTGGTGCCAGACAGGAAACACTCTCACTCTTATGCTGTCCAGGCATCAAGCCCCCAAATTTTTGTTAACATGGTCTGCAACAGTCTGTCTCACTCTCCTCTTTTGTCTGATTTTTAATCTTTGAACCACTAATAAGTCCAGGCAACTCTCAAAAAGTTGCCCTTGTTTTTGGACTGTCCACTTTTCCATTTGGAGACTGTACTCAGACTTCTGTTGATGTTTCCACTTGTACAAGTATCTCATAGTTTTTTACTTCACTTGTCACATTTTTTTCCTAATACTATAATATTACATGTTTCAGTGGCAGATTCATTGTCATAGATACAATACTGCATAGTGTAACAGTGTATAATGATGTTTTATTTTTTTTATTAATTTCTAGAATGTATCCGTAGGCATTACAGGAATGCTACTACAGCTGTGATGGAGAAGGTAATGAGAGAATGGTTTAGAACAGCTAAAGATCGGGAAGGAGGACGCCCAAGGCGACATGAACACCAATGCACTGAGGACTCTAGGAGTTCACAACAGTAGTAGTAGTGGCGGTAGACAATCAGTGTTCTTCCCCGAAACCTACCAATGGTGGTGTTCTGCAGGGCTCTGGGCCGTATTACAAGTTAAACCCAAGAAGTTTCGGGTCCCTACAAAGGTTGCTTTAAGGGCCGTATTACAAGTCCAATCCGAGAAGTTTCGGGTCCCTACAGAATTATTCATCCCGCACTCTGTAGGGAACCGAAACTTCTCTGATTGGACTTGTAGTACGGTCCCTAAACCGACCTTTGTAGGCACCCAAAACTTGTCGGGTTTGACTTGTAATACGGCCCAGTGACTATCAAATCTCCCACTCTCTTTGTTCACTGATGATCTTTTTTCCAATACAAAAACTGTTCTATCCATTTTTATGTTGATAACTCTAGTCTGCATTACTCAACATCTTCTAATAGAAGACCTTCCCAACAGGAACTACATGACTCCAGGCTGAAGGCTGCAGAACGCTAAACCTCTGACTTTACTATCATTTCTGATAGGGACAAGAAAAACTTAGTGTCCTTCAACGCCTCAAAAACCAAATTTCTTCACTTATCAACTCGATACAATCTTCCAAACACCTATCCCCTATTCTTCGACTACACTCAACTGTCACCTTCTTCAAAAAACACCCACGGTCTATCCTTAACTCAAAACCTCACCTGCAAAACTTAATATCTTCTCTCACTAAATCAGCTTCTTCGAGGTTGGGCGTTCTGCATTGTCTCCGCAGTTCTTTTCAGCCTTCTTGATGTTATCCATATACAAGGGCCTTGTCTGCCCGTGTATGGAGTATACATCTTATGCGTTTGGGGGCTCCACACACACAGCTCCCTTGGACAGAGTAAAGTCTAAGGCTCTTCATTTCATCAGCTCTCTTACTGACAGTCTTCTACGTAGCTCTTAATTTCTGCCGCCATGTTGCAAAAATGAATTTTTCAGGTATTTACATACAAGGCTTCTTTTTTTGAGTTACTGATATATCATTAACTGATATATTTTTAAGTTACTGATATATCAGTAACTCAAAAAAGAAGCTGTGTCTTGTGTAGAGACCTGAAAAAAATTGCATTCAAAACACCTAAATATGATAGGTAGGACACAGGAATGGGTTATATTTTTGAGAAAAAGTTATCAATATAAGTAATGTAAATAATATTAAATGGGTCATGTAAAAATACCAAATTTTCCAACCACTATTGCTTTGGTATGATGATCTTATCAGTTACATTTTTAGTATTTATTTTTGTATTTTGAAAAAATCTATATAGTCTTTTGGTCTCTGAGCCTCGTCTCACATAATGTTTTCATATGCATACTGCAGTGTGCCTTGACGAGGCTAGAGCTTAAAAATGCACCCTGCATTATGCACAAGAAATTAATAATTTATATGTTCTAAAAGCTTTTAGTCAAATTTACGGCAGCAGTCAACAATACACTGCTTTACACTACTTATGCCAGTACTGTATAGATGCTGTATGTGTGTAGAAAGGATTGTAGCGGCCAGCAGCAACAAAATAGGTGACGGTTTTATAAGGACTAGTTAAGGTTATTTTTTTTTCATAGAATATTGTTTTAGTAGTACATGTACTGTCAATTCTAAGGTTTTCTTTGGTCAGATTATGGGCTGAAGGACAAAAACTTAAGTTTGAATGTGAATATGTGAGTAGTTTTACAATCACACTCTGTATTGCCCGGGGGATGGGGCGGCAGCTTCCTCCCTTCTCCTTCGTTGTGTAACTTTGCAACAGTACACCATCAATCAAGCAATCTCAAGCTAATATCATTTTTATGGGTTTCCTTAAAATGTAATTTATAGCTACTATATTTTTATGTAGCACTACACAGTTATAATTTAATTTAAGTTGTTGCAATATATTTATTTTGCATGTCTATGTAGAAATGGTACATGCTGTAAAAAAAAAAATTATATATATATATATATATATATATATATATATATATATATATATATATATATATATATATATATATATATATTTTTCAGTGGCTGAATGGATAGCGTGACGGCCCCGCGTTCAGAAAGATGCGAGTTCAACCCCGACCGGTGCCTACAAGCTGGGATTTTTCAGCCGTCGCCGAGTGGCTTAAAGCTACCCACATGCTGTCCAGAAGAGCACCTATCAACCCGGACTCTAGATTATAGGATTAAAGATGAGCTTCGGGAGGGCAGCATAAGTCAATGCAAGATGGCACCATTATAAACACTCGCCTGCGCCAGAAAAGGCTGGGCTGACCATCAGGACCCACCGGGAAGAAGCCTTGGACCGACCATCAGGATCCACCGGGAAGAAGCCTACCAACGTAAAAAAAAAAAAAAAATATATATATATATATATATATATATATATATATATATATATATATATATATATATATATATATATATATATATATCTATATCTATATCTATATATATATATATATATATATATATAAGCCTGTGGGGAAGTGGGTGGGTGTGGGTGGGGGCCTGGGGATACATGGGCAGCATATGATCGGTATATGGAAGGCATATGATCGGGTTATAGTAGACATATGGGCGGCATGTGGGAGGCATATTGATCAGTATATGGAAGGCATATGATCGGGTTATAGTAGACATATGGGCGGCATGTGGGAGGCATATTGATCGGTATATGGAAGGCATATGATCGGGTTATAGTAGACATATGGGCGGCAAATGATCGGCATATGGGAGGCATAGGATCGGCATAGATCGGCATATGGGATGCATATGATCGGCATATGATCGGCATACTACGTCGGGCCTCCGTTAAAACGATGAGCAAAAAGGACATCGGGCAGCCATAACAACACACGTCGGGCCGCTGGAGGCCCGACGTACTTGTGTTTGCTGGGAAAGGTCTTGATATCTGGACAGGAGCCGATGATAAGAATGGCGAGTGGGAGATATCCATGTGGCTGCTGTGGAAGAGCGGTGAGGGAGAATTCGGTGTGGTGTGCAGGCTGTGAAAGGTGGAGTCATAAAGATGTTCGGGTGTAAGAGATGTGCGTAGAGCTGGTGTAGACCTCTGTTGTCCGACTTGTGTTAGAGGAGGACGGATAGAGGTGGAAGTGAGGCAAGTGCGGATGGGTGAAGTCCCTGTAGAGGTAGTGGACAGCTTCTGCTACCTTGGGGATGTCATACGGTGTGCAGGAGGAGCAGAAGATGCAGTGAGAGGGAGGATAGCTTGTGCTTGGAAGAGCTGGAGGGAGCTGGCAAGCTTATTAGTGAATCAGAATATCCCGCTTGGCAGCAGAGCACAGGTGTACAGAGCGTGTGTGAGATCGGTGCTCCTGTATGGGGCAGAGACTTGGGCTACGACGAGACAGCTGGAAGCACTATTGATACGATGTGGTGTGAGAATGCTTAGATATTTGATGGAAATCAGATGGCAAGATGTAATTTCAAATGAAGAAGTGGTGAGGAGAAGTGGCCTGGAGGGCCTGGAGGAGTTGCTGAGTAAGACCAGATTAAGGTGGTTTGGACGTGTGAGGAGAAGAGGAGAAGAACACATCCTGAGACATGCACTGAACTTTGAGGGAGAGGGCAGAAGACCACCAGGAAGGCCAAGGAAGACGTGGAGAAGGTGGTGGAGGAAGATATGAGGAGGCTGAACATCACGGAAGAAATGGCTATGGACCGGCAACAGTGGAGGAGGCTCACATCCCGTCCAGCCCCACCACAGGGAATAAATGGACGTCAAACGATGATGATGATGATGATGATGATGATGATGATATCCAATACACTGAGCTGATGATACTTTCCTTCATGTAGTTTATTGTATTGTTATTGTTATTATTATTATTATTATTATTATTATTATTATTATTATTATTATTGTTGTTGTTGTTGTTATACTATGCTATTTTTGCTGTTGTGATAGCAGGCAGGTGCTAAAAACTTCATTATTTACTTCAGGTAAAACACTCTATCAAGGTGTAAATCCCAGGTCATGCAATGAAATGTACGAAAACTTAAAAGGGGGTTACATTTTACGTGCTGGCGCGTAAACGCACCGTGCATTTTTCTCATTCTTGGTCTATAAAATTCTGAGGAGCAGGGCTTTCGTCTGAAACTTGGTTCAAATCGATATCTTTCCTAGAAGTGGAGTTATTAAACTTTAGATGCATTTTTCTCAGTTTTCTTAAAAATGTCGCTTGAGCCCCTATGGTCCTGGGCCCTCATGTAATGTAACACACAAGCATATGAAAAGACAAGCTTGTATCAAACAGCATAGTCACATCTTGCTCGAACGATCTATGCTTTTTCAAATCCATTGATTAATAGCTCATTTCAGGTATATTAAAAGACATTTGGCTCTGCAAGTGAAAATAAGGGTATCTTATTAACTCTCTACAGGTAAATACGGATTAATAATTATAATCGAAATAACATGAAATAGTAAATAATAACTTAAATGCAATGCTAGGCTATTTCAATTATTAGGCTGCCCTGTTATTTACATGCAACACATCAAAATTACTTATATATAGACACTTGCAGAGTTGGATGTCGCTTTATGAACCTTAATGAGATGAAATATGGGCATCTGAAAAGCTATAAAATCGTTCGAGTATGATCACACTTTACTGTGTGATACAAGTTGTTCTTTCGTGTGCTCGTATGGTAGATTATCGATGCAAATTGCGGTTCATAAAAGAGGGTTTGAGTTTTTTCCTCGTTTACACAAACATTCAAATACACCACTGAAAATATAAAGCTGATCTTCACGCAACCACGAACCAACAATGCACAGGTGCCACATGTATGTTCACGAGTGGGCAGACGGAATGAAGCGGACTATACTACTACTACTACTACTACTACTACTACTATTTCTTTCTCAGGATGCGGTGACCAATAGCAGTGCAGGATATCCAGGGATGAACGTGATTGGACAAGAGGAGAACCTATTGGTGAGTTACATTGTTGATTTGTAGTAGATGTAGCAGTAGTAGTAGTAGTAGTAGTAGTAGTAGTGGTAGTAGTAATAGGCCTACAGGTTAAGAATCCCTTATCCGAAATTCCTGTGATGGAAAGTGTTCCGGCTTTCAGATTTTTTGGATTTTGGAATATTTTATTTGAATGGAATGAAAATGAAAATGAAGAAAGGCGATGAAGAAAGACGAGACAAAGGAAGAGGAGAGACAAGCAAAGGAAGAGTTAGGAAAGGGAGGGAATGAAGGAGTTAAAAGGAAACGTTAATGATTTAGGTCAAGGGAGAGGAATACGCCCACTATTGGAGAGACCGAGAGAGAGAGAGAGACCTCGATACTGACTGAGCTCCGGTTCCAAACGCTTCTCCAACCAGTGGAGAAGCGGGGACCATGTTTCTTAATGGTCCCTCCAAGCGAGAAAAATTAGAAAAAATCATCACTCACACAAACCATTTCATAATACATATCAAAGCATTTGTGATCAGTTTATGCATCATCTATTTTGGGGGGTTTATATCACGGCACAAATTTGGCCCGTCGCTGCTACACGGTAAAGCCACAAATTTGGCCCGTCGCTGCTACACGGTAAAGCCACAAATTTGGCCCGTCGCTGCTACACGGTAAAGCCACAAATTTGGCCCGTCACTGCTACACGGTAAAGCCACAAATTTGGCCCGTCGCTGCTACACGGTAAAGCCACAAATTTGGCCCGTCGCTGCTACACGGTAAAGCCACAAATTTAGCCCGTCACTGCTACACGGTAAAGCCACAAATTTGGCCCGTCGCTGCTACACGGTAAAGCCACAAATTTGGCCCGTCGCTGCTACACGGTAAAGCCACAAATTTGGCCCGTCGCTGCTACACGGTAAAGCCACAAATTTGGCCTGTCACTGCTACACGGTAAAGCCACAAATTTGGCCCGTCACTGCTACACGGTAAAGCCACAAATTTAGCCCGTCACTGCTACACGGTAAAGCCACAAATTTGGCCCGTTGCTGCTACCGGGTTGATTGTCCCAACTTTATTATGGCCTTGGTGAGAAACAGGTAACGCAAGACACTTCAAAGATTCCTTGCTGCGTAAACCATCCCAGGAATTGATGAAAACTGAGGCAGGGGACTATTCACGAGAGGGTAGCCTAATAATTCCGAGATGCTGCCTGCTGCTTATTTCTGGACAAAACACGAGGCTGTTCATTATGGTGGTAGTTTTTTTTACAGAAATCACTAAATGACTGACCTCAAATTTTTTTTTACAACAAAGGAGACAGCTCAAGGGCACAAAAAAAGGAAACAATAATAAGAAAAAAGCCCGCTACTCGCACGCTCACATGAATTTAAATATGGCGCGTACGATATATCTCAAATTCTTTAAAACAAACATTAAAAAAAACCCCACATCGCAAGCGGAGAAAAAAACGTAAGATTTTCAACTTACGCCGTCAGACTCGAAAATCACCAAAATTACGCAAGACTTCCGCAAACAACGTAAGACTTGACAGGCATTGAGGAGAGGTGTGGTGATGCCTCTCAATGCCTGTTGTTCACCCGCCGCCGCCGCTGCAAAATAGCTGGCAGGGAGGTTCAGCTTGTCTCCTGTTTCTGTATTTCACTCAGCGCTCACAAAGATCACAAGCGGACCAACTAGAACAAAGCCTGGCAACTTAATGTTTTCCTGCTGTGTGTTCCCCCAGCGCGCATGTGTACTGAGCAGCAGAGTGACGTATTTCAGCCAGGGGGTATTTCACGCGACATAGACCCACGGATTGCCTGCGCTCCGTTGTGCCCCCATCACACCAAACTCAGTCCCAAAACGTCCTAGCCCGTTCTGTAAAAATGGAAAATCGGTTCACCTTGTTCGGACACAGTTTCCCGTCCGTGGTCAGTTCAAACACGTTCCAACTCGTTCGCTATATGTTCAACCACGTTCTAACTCGTCCTAACTCAACCACCTCGTTCCGTCTCGTGCCCAGTGCGTACAAAACATACTTGCAGTCTAAGTCTATGTGTACCAAGTCAAGTCACTCTGCTTTGAAACTGCGACCGGTACGCGCAGGAGGCGGTTTTGGGCGGAGCAGCGAGATGACGTCACTTGGAGCCAAAAAAAAATACCCGCCAGTTCAGGGGTGACTAAAGTTGGGGCCGTGTGTGCACTCTGGATATGCATTCTCGCCTCCTTTCACAGCGCGTTCAGGCAAGCCACTGACGAAAAAATATGTCTTTTTATTGTGCTATTGCGTGACTGTAATTCCAATGCCTACAAACGGCGGTGTGGGGTGTGAGGGAGGGCATGTTGAAGTGATTGATTTAAATTAGTCCGCCTTTCCTCGTTTTCTCTTAATCCCTGTTTCTACATTCTCTAGTTTGGCTCCAAGCAGTGACGTCACGCATAAGCCACGCCTCGGCCGTGTCTCCTCCCACAAAGCTGCGCAGGCCTTGACTTGGTGTATATGGTCGTCCCTCAAACAGTACGGTTTCCAATAGTTCGGTTTTGGTTTTATGCGGGCTGTCACAGAAGATCTTTTAGGATTTTTAAATTTCTTACTCGTCGGGAAATTAAAAAATCCTAAAAAATCTTCTTAGAAAATCCACATAAAATCAAAACCGAACTTACCTGTCCTCAGTCCCGTTCAGCGCTCCAGGCTGTGTGGATGACGCAGTGTTATGGCAAGCTTCATCCCTGGTCACAGAGCCTTTGTATAGTTGGTGTCTTCTTTTTTCAATGAAGGGGCAGTCTTTCCAGAAGCTCGTCAAACATGGGTGGGGGGATTCTCAGGAAGTTGTAAAAAGACTCTTGGTCATCCAGTCGGAGCGCTTCCTTCAGTGGGGGCTTCGTGGTGCAGTGGTTAGCACACTCGGTTCACAATTGAGAGAGCCCGGGTTCGATTCCCGGGCGGAGTGGAAAAATTTGGGCGGCTTTTCCGATATCCTACGTCCCTGTCCACCCAGCAGTGAATGGGTACCAGGTATTAATCGGGGGTTGTGTCCCGTCTCCTGGGGTCTGTTCCCTTCTCCTATAATTCCTTCCCCTTCTGTCTCTCTCCGGCATATGACCACAGATGTTGCGCCGACTAAACCAAACTTTCTACTTTCCCTTCTCCTATAATTCCTTCCCCCTCCTGTCTCTCTCCGGCATATGACCACAGATGTTGCGCCCACTAAACCAAACTTTCTACTTTCCCTTCTCCTATAATTCCTTCCCCCTCCTGTCTCTCTCCGGCATATGACCACAGATGTTGCGTCCACTAAACCAAACTTTCCATCATTTTCTTCCTTCAGCTGATGATAATGTTCCAAGGCTAATCTTCTCCCAGGTTTCAGCCAATTCCTGACCCAACAGCTTCCATCAAAAATTGCATAAAACCACATTCAACATGATCAGAGGAGCCAAGTTGGGGAAAAATCTTGCAAATGAAAAATCTTGAAGTCGGGAAGATCGAGGTGCACATTGCCAGAACTCTCGAGCCCTAATAATGAGCCGCGGGGATATGATAGTACGGACATAACCTTCTTCTTAAGGCTCTATTAAGCAGAACAGACGAGTGCGCCCTTGTCTCCTTAGCTGTGAAAAAAAATAACTATGGACGTTATGCGGTCGAGGTGGGTCTGTCTGTGGACGGGATGAACGAGCTAGAAACGGAGCCAATCGGTGTGCCAACGCACTGCCAAGTGATGCCCGACTGCTCCACGTTCTAACGCGTCCCTGGTACATAAGAACATAAGAACGCAGGAGTCTGCAAGAGGCCGGTAGGCCTGTACAAGGCAGCTCCTTTGACCCTAAGCTCCCGTGTATCTAACCCCACCTAATATCGCTGTCCATGAATTTATCTAGTCTATTTTTGAATGTGACAATTGTCCGTGTTCAGGAGGACGCGAGTTCAATCCGGAGTGGCCCTGGCTGGGATTTTCAGCCCGCGCAAGCTGCTTTTAAAACTACCCACATGCTGTCCAGAACCACAGCCATCAGCAGGAAGATCATTCTAGGATGGAAAATGATTTCTGGAGGGATCAATATGAGCTCGCAAGATGGCCACTATAAAATAAACACTCTGCCAAAGAACGGGCTGCCTGGCATCAGGACCAGCTGGAAATGAACGAAGAAACCACCCCTTCTTGACCGACCATCAGGATCCAGCAAGAACAAGGGCAGGTAAAAAAAAAAAAAAAAAAAAAAAAAAAAAAAAAAAATTTGCACTCACCACGTGACTGCTAGGCCTATTCCACTCATCCACCACCCTGTTAGTAAACCAATTTTTGCCTGTGTCCCTGTTGAATCTGAATTTATCCAGTTTAAACCCATTACTTCGTGCCCTGCCTGGTTTTACCAACAAAACCTTATGAATGTCTCCCTTATTAAAGCCCTTCATCCATTTATAAACCTCCATCATGCCTCCACGCACCCTTCGCCAACTCCGTGCAGACGCCGTCCATCTCGTGTTCAGTACGTTGTTACTCCATCTTACTGCAGGGCGGGATGGTTGCCCAAAGTTTCTGAGGAGGGTCGACGATCTGGAACACACTTCTCGACCAATACCGTCCATGAAGTTCGTAAACACACCTTAGAAAGTGCAACAACGTCCACCCCGTTCGCAGACAGTTCGAGCTCGTTCGGCAACATTTTTCAGGACGAAGTGAGAACGAGTCTGGTGTGGAGGGGGCATTATGTACCTCCTGTGTGCCAAACATACCGACCAAACCTAACTATGTACGCCATTTGTTCCGTATTTGTCTGTCTGAATGGTCAAGCAGATAAAGCTCAGTATTTTAAAACTGTAGTGGGCACATTTTTCGGTGAACCACAAAACCAGTCCTTGAAATTATGTTTGTCAAGGGTCGTCCTGAAATACATGTAAAATACGCGTCGTAACGTCCCTCCCCCTTCCTCCTGCCTTCAACAGCCACCAGCCGTTCCTTAAAATATGGATGGTTCTGTACCGGAGAATGGGATGCTGCGTTCCTTATTTGTTTCAGCTCAAGGTGGCCGCAGCCCTGACCGAGACTGTTCCGGTGTTCTCCTCTCTGAGCACTCTCGTCTTGGGCTAACAAAGGGAACCCATGTCCTCCACTGGTACACAGAGACACGCCCCCTCATAGCCGTTGTCCGTGAGGTGGCGAAAAAAAAAATGCATCATGTCGGCATTAGAAAAAAACTTGGAATTTAGAGGTTTTCGGATTGTGGAATTTCTGATAGAGGATTCCCATGCTGTAGTAACAGTGGTAGCAGCAGTGGTAGGTGCATGGTAGTAGTGGGGCAGATGGAATCACGCCCCCCTTTATCCAGCTTACGTAGTAGTAGTAGTAGTAGTAGTAGTAGTAGTAGCAGTAATAGTAGTAGTAGTAGTAGTAGTGGTCTCTCTCTCTCTCTCTCTCTCTCTCTCTCTCTCTCTCTCTCTCTCTCTCTCTCTCTCTCTCTCTCTCTCTCTCTCTCTCTCTCTCTCTCTCTCTCTCTCTCTCTCTCTCTCTCTCTCTCTCTCTCTCTCTCTCTCTCACAGTCTCTGCTGAGGTGTGGTGGTAAGGCACGTCAGGTCTCGCCTGCTTCCCACCTGCTCCTGCGCTGCACGCCTCCTGTCCTCCTGCTGGCCCTGCTGGGGTCAGGCGACAGTGCACCATGGCGCACTCGGGCCCGGCTCCCTTATCGGTTTTGGAGGACGACCTTGGGTTGAGCGAGGAGGATGAGAGGGGTGGCGACCATTGGTTGGGCAAACAGTACTTGGTTTCATCTCAAGGAGCGTAAGCCATAGGAGCGCTGAAGTCATCCTCAAACTTTACTTAGCACTAGTTAGACCTCATCTCGAATATGCAGTTCAGTTCTGGTCCCCCTACTATAGAATGGATATCAAGATGTTAGAATCTGTACAGAGGAGGATGACAAAGATGATTCAGGGGGTGAGAAACTTGCATTATGAAGACAGGCTGAAGCAGTTAAACCTACACTCTCTAGAAAGGCGAAGGGTGCGAGGAGACTTGATCGAAGTCTATAAATGGATGAAGGGCTTCAATAAAGGCGATGTCAATAAGATATTGAGAGTAAAAGAGCCAGGTAGGACGCGTGGCAATGGTTTTAAGTTCGACAAATTCAGATTTAACAAAGACATAGGCAAGAATTGGTTCACTAATAGAGTGGTGGACGAATGGAACAGGCTTGGGGGCCATGTTGTGGGTGCCAATACCATAGATACATTCAAGAAGAGGTTAGATAAAGCCATGGATGGTGAGGTAAGGTGGGGTTGAGTGTACAGGAGCTGCCTTGTATAGCCCAACCGGCCTCTTGCAGACTCCTTACGTTCTTATGTTCTTATGTTCTTATTTTCATGCTGACTGCTCTTCTGAACTTGCTAACTGTATGCCTCCCCTCCTCCCGCGGCCTCGCCACACATGACTTTCTACTCAAGCTCATCCCTATACTGTCCAAACCCCTTATGCAAGAATTAACCAGCATCTTCACTCTTTCATCCCTCACGCTGGTAAACTCTGGAACAATCTTCCCTCATCTGTATTTCCTCCTGCCTACGACTTGAACTCTTTCAAGAGGAGGGTATCAGGACACCTCTCCTCCCGAAATTGACCTCTCTTTCGGCCACTCCTCTAACTCTTTTTTGGAGCAGTGAGTAGCGGGCTTTTTTTTTTTTACATTTGTTACCTTTTTTTATGTCCTTGAACTGACTCCTCTGCTGTAAAAAAAAGAAAAAAAAAGTTGCCAAGTTCTCCCGTCTGAGGGAAGGTGACGTCCCTGGGTGTGACACCAGTGACACGGTGCCCACTTCTCATAGGGCACAACCTTCACACCCTCGGCCCTCCCTGCCAGTGTTCATACCCCAGACTGAGTACGTTAACCCGGTAGCATCGGGGACCATGTTTCTTAATGGTCCCTCCAAGCGAGAAAAATTAGAAAAAATCCTCCCTCACACAAACCATTTCATAATATATATCAAAGCATTTGTGATAAGATTATGTATCATCTATATTTTTGGGGTTTATATCATGACACAAATTTGGCCCGTCGCTGCTACACGGTAAAGCCACAAATTTGGCCCGTCGCTGCTACACGGTAAAGCCACAAATTTGGCCAGTCGCTGCTACACGGTAAAGCCACAAATTTGGCCCGTCGCTGCTACATGGTAAAGCCACAAATTTGGCCAGTCGCTGCTACACGGTAAAGCCACAAATTTGGCCCGTCGCTGCTACATGGTAAAGCCACAAATTTGACCCGTCGCTGCTACATGGTAAAGCCACAAATTTGGCCCGTCGCTGCTACATGGTAAAGCCACAAATTTGGCCCGTCGCTGCTACACGGTACAGCCACAAATTTTGCCCGTCGCTGCTACATGGTAAAGCCACAAATTTTGCCCGTCGCTGCTACATGGTAAAGCCACAAATTTGGCCCGTCGCTGCTACATGGTAAAGCCACAAATTTGGCCCGTCGCTGCTACACTGTAAAGCCACAAATTTGGCCCGTCGCTGCTACACGGTAAAGCCACAAATTTGGCCCGTCGCTGCTACACGGTAAAGCCACAAATTTGGCCCGTCGCTGCTACCGGGTTAAATATGGCCACACCGTTGCCAGATTGTCGTACTCAGAGCCTCGTATTTACCTGTTTCTGAGTCATAGCCATTGCCAAAAAACACCAATAATTAACCATTTTAACGATAACTCTATATGAAGGCAGTTATTGGGGTCGAGGAGGCAGTCTTTGGGCTCGGAAATCCTCCTCCTCCTCCTCCATACATCATACTACACCATACTACATACATGATGAATGGGAGACCTCTGCAAGCGATGTGGGAGGAAAAGGATCTTGGAGTCACTATCAGCAGTGACCTGAAACACGCGAATCACTGTAAAAAAGCATACAACAAGGCCAACACTATGCTCGGGTTCATAGCGAGGAGCTTCGAGTGTAAAACGCCAGACGTGATGCTATCCTTGTATAATTCCATGGTAAGACTCCACCTCGAGTATGCAGTGCAGTTCTGGTCTCCCAATTACAGAAAGGACATTGCTCTACTGGAAAGGATGATTCCAACCTTAAGGGCTCAACCGTACGAGGAACGACTCAAGCGACTCAATCTCTTTACATTGGAGAAAAGACGCCTACGAGGGGATATGATTCAAGTCTTCAAGTATCTGAAAAAATTCAATAACGTCGATTACTCCAAACTCTTTGAACTGCAAACCAACCTAAGAACTAGAAATAACGGTTTACCCATTCATTCTAGTCGATGTAACACAGACAGCGGAAGGAGTTTCTTTTCAAACCGAGTCATCCGTCACTGGAACAATCTTCCCTCAGAAGTAGTAAATGCGAATGCTATCAACTCCTTCAAATATAGAACCGACCGTCACTTCGCTGCGTCGGGAGTAAACTGAATATTGAGGTGCTTTCATCTGCTCCTCAATATCGAGGTGTTTTCGTCTGCTCCTCAATGTCGAGGGGCTTTCATCACCAAAGTGGGCAACCTCGTAATGAGCCAATAGGCTTTCTGTTGCCTGCATTTCCATGTTTCCATGTTTAAATCTTTCCTCCTCCTTCTCCAGGGTCATAAACGTGCCCCTGGAAAGACCTACAACGCCCACGAAATCCCTCGTGGTACTGTGACCCTTCATCTGTGCCAGGAACCTAAGACTTAAAAGCCCCATGATACCCGACTGATTTCCTTTTGGTCTCTACAAGTTATTGAGAGGCAGAGGTGTGCAAGAATACAAATCCTAACATTTCCAAAGGCCAAAAAAGATACATCGGGTTCTCATAAGTGACTTTGTAGGTTCATGATACAGAAGAAGGGTCACACTACCACCAGGGTCATAAACTACCCCTACAAATGCCCAGAAGTACTGTGAAAGCCTATGTCAGATATGTTTCTCTAGGTTCATGGTACAGAGGAAGGGTCAGATATGTTTTTTTAGGTTCATGGTACAGAGGAAGGGTCACACTACCACCAGGGTCACAAAACTACCCCTGGAAATGCCCTCAACACTTACGAAAGCCTTGTCCAATATATGTTTCTTTAGGTTCATGGTGCAGAGGAAGGGTCACACTACCACCAGGGTCACAAAACTACCCCTGGAAATGTCCACAACGCCTACGAAAGCCTTGTCAAATGTGTGTTTCTTTAGGTTCAGGGTACAGAAGAAGGGTCACACTACCACCAGGGTCACAAAACTACCCCTGGAAATGCCCAAAACGCCTACGAAAGCCATGTCAAATGTGTGTTTCTTTAGGTTCATGGTACAGAGGGAGTGTCACACTATCACCAGGGTCACAAAACTACCCCTGGAAATGCCCAAAACGCCTACGAAAGCCATGTCAAATGTGTGTTTCTTTAGGTTCAGGGTACAGAGGAAGGGTCACACTACCACCAGGGTCACAAAACTACCCCTGGAAATGTCCACAACGCCTACGAAAGCCTTGTCAAATGTATGTTTCTCTATGTTCACGGTACAGAGGAAGGGTCACACTACCACCGGAGTCACAAAACAACCCCTGGAAATGCAGACAACTCCTACGAAAGCCTTGTCAAATGTATGTTTCTCTAGGTTCACGGTACAGAGGAAGGGTCACACTACCACCGGGGTCACAAAACAGCCCCTGGAAATGCAGACAACGCCTACGAAAGCCTTGTCAAATGTATGTTTCTCTAGGTTCACGGTACAGAGGAAGGGTCACACTACCACCGGGGTCACAAAACAACCCCTGGAAATGCAGACAACGCCTACGAAAGCCTTGTCAAATGTATGTTTCTCTAGGTTCACGGTACAGAGGAAGGGTCACACTACCACCAGGGTCATAAAACTACCCAAACAAAGGCCCAGAACTCCACTGAAAGCCTTGTCAGATATGTTTCTCTAAGTTCATGGGACAAAGAAAGGGTCACACTACCACCAGGGTCATAAAACTACTCATGGAAATATCCTCAGCGCCTACGAAAGCCTTGTCAAATGTGTGTTTCTTTAGGTTCAGGGTACAGAGGAAGGGTCACACTACCACCAGGGTCACAAAACTACCCCTGGAAATGCCCACAACGCCTACGAAAGCCTTGTCAAATGTGTGTTTCTTTAGGTTCAGGGTACAGAGGAAGGGTCACACTACCACCAGGGTCACAAAACTACCCCTGGAAATGCCCACAACGCCTACGAAAGCCTTGTCAAATGTGTTTCTTTAGGTTCAGGGTACAGAGGAAGGGTCACACTACCACCAGGGTCACAAAACTACCCCTGGAAATGCCCACAACGCCTACGAAAGCCATGTCAAATGTGTGTTTCTTAAGGTTCAGGGTAGAGAGGAAGGGTCACACTATCACCAGGGTCACAAAACTACCCCTGGAAATGCCCACAACGCCTACGAAAGCCATGTCAAATGTGTGTTTCTTAAGGTTCAGGGTAGAGAGGAAGGGTCACACTATCACCAGGGTCATAAAACTACCCCCACAAAGGCCCAGAACTCCCCTGAAAGCCTTGTCAGATATGTTTCCCTAAGTTCATGGTACAGAGGAAGGGTTACACTACCACCAGGGTCATAAAACTACCCATATGCCTTTAGTTTGTATATGTCTTTAAATGAAGATAGAGTCCTTTGTTAGGTATTCAAAGTATGGAGAAGTTTCCCCTTGGCGGCCAAGAAAACGAGTGTAGTAATGTCGCCAGGGCGGACTCAACCATTCTGTGCAGTCAAAGAGGTGGTGTCGCCCTCCCTTCTCTCCGCTGCTAACCCAACCAAGTTCAGGCTTTATAATCCTCCCGGAGCACAGGTGATATCCGGCTCCTGTCTCCTCCTCTCTGAAGGCTGCGGCGACGCTGAGGCCCTCCCAGCGTCACCAACACGTGTGATGGAGCAATACTGCATGTTACGGCACTAAGAGGGACGGAGGCAGCACAGTGACGGCTGCCCAATACTGCATGTTACGGCACTAAGGTCCAAATACTCAGACGCTTCCTCCTCCCACATCAACTATTTCCAAAGGCCAAAAAGGAGGTTAATCGGGTTTTCATGACTGTTTCTTCACGTTCATGGCACAGGAGAAAGGTCACACTACCACCAGGGCCATTAAACTACCCATGGAAATGCCCAAAACTTCTACGAAAGCCTTGTCAAATATGTGTGCTAGGGGTCCGAAGGGTTTAAGAATACGGCCCTAAGAGACTGACTTCAGGCAATATACTGAGAAAAGCACATGTTGAATGGCAGAGAAATGAGACAGAAGCGAAGTTGGCCGCGAATCTCAGGGTTTGAAGACTCTAGAGGCTTTTATCACACTGGGCAAACGTTCCGTGGATCTTCAGTCACACCACGATTTCCGCTGGCGTGGTTCTCATACTTCCGCGGTGTTCTGGCGTGCTCACGATCTTCCAAAGCTACGGTAGATGTCAGCGAAGCCATAGCTATTGCCAAAAACCAGCAGTCATTAACCATTTTAACGATAACTATATATGAGGGCAGTTACTGGGGTCGAGGAGGCAGGTTTTGGCTCGGAGGTCGGCAAGCACAGGAGGCTGAGTACGACAATCTGGCACCGTTGTTTTCCGAGCCTCTTCTGCAGGACTTTACATTTTTCTTCATTGAGTCGTAGCGGCCACTTTTTGCTCCACTCGTGCAGCTTGGTGATGTCTTCTTGTAGGAAATCCACAGCCAAGGGGTTAAGGACCTCATCATTATGTACACGTATATGGGGCCCATTTTCTCAACCTAAACATACCGGCCATTGGTAAGCCATTGGTAGAGGTTGTGTATAGGGGTTTCCATGGGTAGTCTTACGAGCCTTATCATAGTTTAACAAGGCTTCTGCACGGTGAATGTAAAGATGACTCATGAGAACCCGACTAATCTCCTTAATTAAAAGCCATGGACAAATAATAGTGTTACGGCTGCCTGAGGTTCCCGCCAGGAAGTGACGTCACCGAGCGGGAAGGCCTGTGATTGGGGCGCGCACGAGGGAGAGCAGATGGATTCGAACCTCGGTCGGGACCTGAGGCTCGTAGCGTGGCGGTGCACGGACCCCCTTGAAGAAAGTGCCTGGAATTGGCGGTGTTTGGGTTTGTGGACCTTATTAGAGGGTTTCGACGGTCAACAAGTGGCCGGACCCCGGTGGAACAGTGTGAGAACTGTGACAAAGGAAATAAACCACGTTAAACCGGCGGATTGTGTTTCTCTGAGCCCGCCGAAGTGGAAGGGGTTTGCTTTCTCCACAGTAAAGTGCACTGGTAGCCAGAGGCTGGATTTCACGCACGCTGCCGCTCTCGGAGGTAACACAGGGTGGCACACACGCCTGGGAGTCGCACCTCAGGGGACCAAGGACCCGGAAGTAACGTGAGTAGCCCATCCAGACGTTGGACGCCAGCCACAAGGAGCGGTGAGTCTCCTGGGGACGCTGACGGGGTTTTCGGGCGCCTGGGTGAGGTTACAGGAAGGTTACAATAGCTTTGAGAGCGTCCAAGACAACGGCCGGGCCTGTGATGTCTCTCTTTGCTGGCAGGAGTTATGTAAGCGTGGGAGTCCAAGTGCTCACAGTGGTGTACATAGGAAAGGTTTATAACAGGGAGGCGAGAGAGGAAGCCTTGGGTACAAGTGTTTGGGCAGCAACAAGCGAGTGGCAGGCAGGCAGGCGCACACGTAGAGAGGTGTCTGGTGCAGCGTTGCCAGGTTGTCGTACTCAGCCGCTTATATTTCCCGACTTCCCATCCCAAAACTGTCTTCTGGGCTCCGATAACGAATCTCATTTATGTTTATCGCTAAAAGAGCTCGATCCTGATGTATCCTGGCAATAGTGATGCGTCAGAAACCGGTAAACACTATGCTCTGAGTGCGATAAACTGGCACCGGTGGTCTAGCTGGTGTTGCCGACTCTCGGAAAGATAATGTCGGGAATGCCGTGATATTTCATCGCTAACTACCTAAACAAGGGATGGAAACTAGTGATTTTGAGGTACACTTAGTCAGCAATGCTTATTACACACTGAAATGCCTCCAAAGTGCCCCAAGAGTCGAAGTAAACCACGTCGACCGAACCCTCGGGGCCTTGTGGGTGAAACAAAGGCGCATCGGTGACGTCAAGCCGAGCCCAGTGTGCCGCGCGGCGTGGCTGAGTGAGGATGGGACCGTCGCGTGCGTGCCGGGGTGATGGCGGCCACTACGCGAGGCTAAGGTGAGGAACGGCCTATTTGCCCCTTCCCTTGCGACCATTCTTGACTATCACAGAGGTTTGAAGGCTTTTCCAGGTTTAGAATCGTCTGGGGAGTAAATAGGTTTCTCGAAGGACGAATATCGGTAGTAACAACTTCAGGTGATGGCCCCGTGCTGTGATTGGCTGGCCGGCCGTGACGTCATCGATTCCTCCCGCCCAAGACGTGTGTGTGTGTGTGTGTGTGTGTGTGTGTGTGTGTGTGTGTGTGTGTGTAAGAGGAGGAGGACATGTGGGGAGCAGGACAGCCGCAGCTAGTCTCGCTAATGTGGTAATTTTACGTAATACATTTATTTTATTTGATTAAGGTTGTTTTATTTGGTTAAGATTCGTTTTAGGTCCGTGCCAGTATCTCATTACCTACCTTATGAAACTTCAGTATCTATTTATATATATCTTTTCTACAAACCCTCAACAGTAATGGAAACGCTTTGAAAATCCAATTCAAGGACTTTTTTTTTTACTCTTGAAAATAGGGAATAATGTTTACGAAAGCGCGTCGCCTCCTCTGGCGACGGTGCAGCCGGTGTTGCGAGAAATACCTCCTTGCTGAAATAGGTCACATACATGGGGGGTCCAGAGGGCTATGCCCCTGGTTAGGGGTCGAAGGGGCTGCCCCGTTAAGGTCGTAAACTTCTGTTGTAGTAGTTTAAATATGCTCCCCGACCCTAAACCCTCTGCGAGCTATTTTAGGCGCTGAAGGTGCCTGGAGGAGGCGCAGAAGGCTCCTGGGAAGGCACAGAGGGTGCCTGGAGCGAGGCGCAGTTCAGGTTCCGTCCGTAGGAGGGTACGAGAGTGTCGTTCCCAAAGAGACTATATACGAAGAGATAGTGGTATGTAGTAATTCCTCAGGTGTGCGGAAGTAGCGCCATCTATTGCAGCCCACCAAAAACGTCACTTTTCAGGGGTAGCTTTACTATTTTGAAGTACCTGCCACAGCACCCTCTCCAGCCTTTACTTGTTTTTTTCATTATTGTAAAATGATTTTACTAATGGGGTTAAGAAAAATATTTGTTCTTATGTTTTATTAGGTATTATCTACACTATATCAATTTGTTATTTTAGGAAAAATATAATGTAGAAAGCATTTGCTAATATATATATATATATATATATATATATATATATATATATATATATATATATATATATATATATATATATATATATATATATATGTGTGTGTCTGTGTGTGTGTGTAAACATATCCAGTGCTTTAAATACAAGCAAAGCATACAACATTCTATGCATGCTAAATTACTATAATGCCTTTGCAACTGTGGTAACCCGGATGTCACACTGGTCCTGTGTCCCAGGGTAATGGGTTCCCTAACACCACAGGCTCAAGGGCCAATGTTACAGAGATGAGCACCGAGGCCACGCGCTGCTACAGCGTATGCCCCCAACCGTACCTTTACCTTTTGCAAAATGCTCTTAGCTGAGTAAAAATATCATACTAACTGTACAAGTGCCAGATAATGGCAAGCATTGCATACTGCTTGACAGGGCAGAGAACAAAAGCTTCTAAGCATTACAACTGAAATAAACAATGGGAGACACTCAAAGCTTGTTAACTGAACATGACCCGATTTATAACAGGCAAAACCAACAATGGTGCGTTATATACAATGAAAACTGTATAAAAATGTTGCAAGGCACATCAATATAAGAGCAAAGCATCATAAAACATGCTGAAATACATGATGGAGGACATCAAGAAGGTAACACATGAGTTGTCTTAAATGGAATGCAATAACTTGGTGGTCCTGGGAGACAGCCGAGCCTGGAGGTGAAAATGGGATGTAGGACACGGTATGATCTCACAAGCTCTGACCTTGGTGTCAGGGTCATGAAGATATTAAGCTCAGTAGGCACAACTATGCAGCGGAGGCACATATGATAAAAGCAAATGAGACAAAATAAGGCAACTCATAGTGTAAGAAAATAGCAGGAAAGTTATGCTGCAGTATGTGACACACCAAATTACAGGGCAGAGAGTGATATGTATTTCATAGGCTACATCAGTAAACATGTAGCATTTATTGCAGGAAGCACACATTAAAGTTGGATGTAATAAAATATATGTTTTTAGCACACATTAAAGTTGGATGTAATAAAATCATTTGATATGAAACTCCTTGAACTGGCCAACCAAACAAACCACTCTCTGTCTCTCCCCCCTCCCCCCCCTCAATAAAGCATTATTTTTCACAAGGTTTATGAGGCATTAGTCAAGAATATCAACTGCCATTACATTTTGTCAAAAAAAATCATACCTATGTGATTATGTATATCATATAAAGCAGAAAAAAATTGCATGCTGTAATACAAACAAGATTACTCCTGGAAGCCACATTAATGATGCCAGACACGTGATGATAGACACTTAATGTGATGAAATTACATGCTGTATTTCACATTATGAAACCAAGCCAAGTGTCACTGCAGCACATATTAGGTAAGGCAGACACCAAAAGCTTGTTACCTGAACAAGATTAAATATAACAGGCAAAATCCACAATAAAGCATTGCATACTGTTGGGTAGGGAAGAGAACAAATGCTTCCAAGCATTACACCTGAAATAAACAATGGCAGATATTCAAAGCTTGTGAGCTGAACAAGATCTGATTTATAACAGGCAAAACCAACAATGGTGCATTACATGCGATATCTGGCAGGGGATTCCTTGCATTACAACTGGAAAGTGGCAGACACCTAAAGCTTGTTAACTGAACAAGATCTGATTTATAACAGGCAAAACCAACAATGGTGCATTACGTGTGATATCTGGCAGGGAAGATAAA
Organism: Eriocheir sinensis; assembly: GCF_024679095.1. NCBI lineage: Eukaryota > Metazoa > Arthropoda > Malacostraca > Decapoda > Varunidae > Eriocheir > Eriocheir sinensis. Next base: position 6,312 of record NW_026110880.1, on the reverse strand, counting down.
TGATTCCTTGCATTACAACTGGAAAGTGGCAGACACCCAAAGCTTGTTAATTGAACAAGATCTGATTTATAACAGGCAAGACCAACAATGGTGCATTACTTGCAATATTTGGCAAAGTATATGGAAAAAATTTCTTGGCGTAACAAGAGTAATACTAAATAATGGCAAATCCCACGAAGTATCTCTTCTTTTGACAAAGCCTGTGCTCTTTGCTGCAGGGCTGTCAGAGTCTGTTTGCTCCAGCCAACATTTACTGAAATACCCCTGAGTCATGAGTGAAGTGTTGAAACTGAAGGCAAGTGAAATACTGTGCTTAGAAATCTATTAGCATTTGGACTTTGATAGTATAAGGCCAGAGCAAACCTCCTCTCTTGTAACCCATATCTCCTACTAGGCTTAGATCTTGGCATCTTGCAGCATGTTGAACCTGACCTCAGAAAAAATCCATCCCTATTGGATCTAAAAAATTGCTGGCTCTGGGCAAAAACTGCCCAGGAGTTGTAACAGCCTGGGCTTTGAGCTGCCTTGCCTCCCGGTGCAGACGACAGACTGTTGTGTGCAGCAATTTTCACTTTTCATGTCTGAAAATACATAGAAAAATATTTAATCACAATTAATCACAATTCTAAATAATAAAATATGTGCATGTAATTGCATTATTTTCAGTGCTATAAGGACAGTGAATCTAAGCATTGACATTATGTCTGCACGCCAGCTTCGATGGAAGGCTTCACTTAGATTGCCTGACAAGAGTAATATTTTCAGGAGATGGGGGAGAGGATACAACTGGAGACTCTTGACAGATATAATGTCAAGATCTACAAGCACCCATTTACCATATATATCTTTGATGTTCAGTCCATACTAAAACATTTGTCAATGTGTTGCCACACTAAAAATCTAAAAATTCCCTGTTTCTGCAATGTTAGTCATACCTAAGCCCTGCTAAACCATCCAAGTGAATCAAGAATGAGTTCCGGGCGGCAGCATGAGCCAATACTAAATGGCGCCACTATAAAAAAAATTGCCTGCATCATGACGGGCCTGGGCCGACCGCCAGGCCCCTGAAGAAAACCTACCGGCGCTATAGGCAGGTGGGGAAAAAAAAAGGATCACATCAGAAGAATGGACAAAGGTTTGTTAGTGGCACTTCAAGGTTATGCTACCTCTTCAAAGATTGGCCAGTCATGGTTTAAAGTGGAACAGGATAAACAAGAAACAGGTAGGTATCTGTGGACACTACTGTTACTATCAATTGCCAGCCTATGGCAAAATTTGAACCTATGCTATCAAAAACATAAGACCCATATGCTGATCACTCGACTAATCGTAACGGTACTACAGCCATAGAAACATAATAAAGAGTTTAAATATATCATTCAAAATGTCAACCTTTTTACATACCTTTTTTTTAAAGATATGTAGCCTACTGGTGTAACAGTTAAATATTGAACTCAATTTGTATGCAGAGATGTGAAGTATGTTATTAAGCTGTAATGTTTCCAACACATTAGTTGTGATTAAAGCAACATGGAATAGTAACTAAAGAGGATAAATTATCACTGAGAACAAGAGGTTCCTTACTATATTGTGGTGAGCTTGATGGCCGAGTCGAGTTTCCTCCAACCCCATCAAGTTCACACCCTGTTGAGAGGCAATTTTTTAATCAAAGTGAAAAATGGATGCAAATGGTCACTAAAACTAGTTATTATACTTGGTGTCACAAATTCGGGCAAAGAATTTAGGGAAGGACTCCCGGACTTGGCGTCACTGATGAGGTAAATGATCTCGTGCACTCATTGGGCTATAATATATACATTGTTATAATGTGTATTATTGTCTTGTTACTATATATTACCTACTGATAATGGAAATACATGTCAGGATTAATCATCAAATACAAGGAAAAAAGAATCATGTATGGAAATTGTGAACTTTTAAGTTCATGTAACAAACAAGGTTTATTATACACAAAAAGTTTGGATTCTTCAGATGTAAAAGATTTTTTAATATAACATCACCCCCTTCCTCCATATTGGTTCTTTAAAGCAAGGGTTGACTACAACTGATTATTATTTGCGGCAGGTTTCACAACACTTTTTTTAGTGCAAAGCATCCGGAAATCAATATAAGGATATTTCTCATGAGTAGCTACTAAAACTTGACAACCTAGAAGGATGCATCATCAGACTGTAAAGGATAGATATATTATAAGACATACCTATATTGGTGGATCCAAGGGGGGGCCCCCCCCATGGTCCTGAGTGATACAGGAAAACTAGCTCAAAAGCGCGCTGCGGCTAAAACAATGCTTTGGCACAAAGTCCAGGCCGTTATACCCATTGATTTAGGTCACTCCACCAGTTTTTCAAGACCAGGACTGCCGAGAATGGCTAATCGGTAATGCTAATGCTCCTTCCACCCGCAAAAAGTCTGACGTCCCCCCCCAAACTCATTTCCTGGATCTGCACCCAAAGACATACCGTAACATGGTTCAGTGATCATGGACAAAAAAAAAATGTTAAGACAATCAATATCCAATCATTTCAGGATACACAAATCAGCATCCATATGAAGGAATTCTACAACTTAAAAGTGATGTTGAGCAGGGCATGTGTTAAGTGACTTGCACAATCTATTTTGTGAAGTCATAATTAGATTAATAACACAACAATCAACAAACACTAGATGAAGTATTCATACCAAAATCAATACATGGAGCTGGTGCACTGCAATGGGGAGCACATTCCTGCAGCTCAGCAAGAGGGTTGGATGCTGCCATGTACTTCAGGGGGTGGCTAAATGTCTTCACCCTTGGCCTCTTTCTTGGACTCTCCCCTTCAGCTGCCACATTCTCTTGGATGATATCGAACGTGTTTGGATCTGTTGGGATGTGGTTGTGTTAGATGTGGAATAACATACGACAGTGGAACATGGAAGGAAAGAGTATGTCCACACGGTAAAATACAGAGATGAGGATTGCACTGCATTAGTTAAGTGATTACAAGATGTAAATTGAAATTCTTTGGATACTGAAAGGATGTACGGGGACAACTGGGTGAGAAGGGAGAGAGATGCAGATTTTGATGTTATATAGCTAGTTACACCAATGAAGACTTAGGACATACACATTCAGAAAGACCACAATTTTGGCTGCTAGACGGAAAAGCACTAGATGTCAAAGTGCCAGGACATTGAAGGAATTAATAATAAGAAAAGCAATAATAATTAATGAGTATAAATATATTTCTGATATTTTTGTTTATCTTAATACTAGTATTAGAATTTTCAAACACTAATAATATAATAAATAAATATTGATAAATTAATGAAAATAAATACATTAACTGTACTAATACTACCACTAACAATATTAACAGCACTGCACCTAATAGACTGAGCAATAAACTGAGTCTGAAATATAACCATAATTGAACTGTCTCTGTCTGAGTGTTATGTGAAGCTTGCTCCATGCACCGTGATAGGAATGGCATAGATGCATGCAGGTTGCTGAGATACTTACAGTCACCAGCCACTTGTAGATATGGCACCAAAATGTGTTGGAAGCATTGGCGGCCAACTTCTATTTATTTAATTATTATTTTCTTTAAACAAAGGAGACAGCTCAAGGGCAACAAAGCGTACTAGAAAAAAAAGCCCCGCTACTCACCGCTCCCAAACAGACAAAAGTAGAGTCTTGATACACTCTTCTTGAAGGTCAAATTATAGGCAGGAGGAAATGCAGACGAAGGAAGGCTGTTCCAGAGTTTATCAGTGTAAGGGATGAAAGAGTGAAGATGCTGGTTAACTTTTGCATAAGATGTTTGGCAAGATAGAACATGCAGTAATTGACGTAAATTAGAAAAGTATAGATTTAGGAGGGAAATGGGCAGGCATTGGTTTAGTAATAGGGTGGTGGGGGAATGGAATAGACTCAGCAATCACATAGTGAGTGCAGGGACGATAGCTTGTTTTAAGAGTAGACTGGATAGCTACATGGGCGAGGTAATGGAGAGGAATCTGGAGCTGCCGTGTGTAGGCCATTCGGCCTTTTGCCGCGGGAGGAGGGGAGGCATGCAGTTAGCAAGTTTAGAACAGCTGTCAGCGTGAAAATTATTAGAATTTCCACATTATCATTATTTATATATATCACTTACCCCGGCTGGCATCCTTCCGTAATAAATGTAGCTTCATACCAGGCTACGTCTTCTTTATCTCCACAAAGGGACATGATTTGAGGCTCCGGCTGGTAAACGTGGCGGCCGCGGCGGTGTTATGATTTTTGAGCGAGGCAGCGTTGCAATCGGAGCAGAGAAAGATATTGCTGCGAATAGCGGTATAATAAACAGTATAAGTTAGACAAAGATAATTATATCCACCCACTCTTTCCCCCTACAAACCAATGATTCAATGTAAATCATTACTGATGGAAGTCAGCGTGCGTGCTAAAACAATGAGTTTGGAAGAAAAACATAATCACATTTTTTTAATTTTTTTTATAGAACGGCAGTAGGGCTACAGTCTATGTTCATTCCAGTATGTATACAGAAAGGTTAAACACATAAAAAAACATCTAACCACTGGTAGCCTCCCACAAATGCAGAGAAAGTAATATAATTGCGGTACAATAATAGGATTACTCATGACATGCAATCAGGGTATATCTACCTGGTATATATATATATATATATATATATATATATATATATATATATATATATATATATATATATATATATATATATATATATATATATATATATATATATAGTTCCTACTGTTCATTTTAATGTTTATCTCCCTATATTCTCTTTTTATTTAAAATGGGAAATAACGAGACTGAAGAAAAAAAGTAACAGCATTTGCTGCTTGATCCCATGTAGCAACACTGCTGATGGGTTCTGGGGGTTGGGGGTGGGTCTGGAGGGGGGGTCTCCTGGATGTAAACAAAGCTGCTCCTGCGCCATCTGTTGCAACCGACATACACCACCACCCGCCCACGGTCTCCCATAGAGGCCCCCTCTCTTGTTCTATTGTCTCCTTGGTACAGAGGGTGCCTGGAGAGGGCACAGAGGGTGCCTGGGTGCACAGGAGACAAGGACAAGGGTCGACATAAACATTTCACATGAAAACATTTATTAAGTCTGTACTTGCAGCGCCACATTTTCTGTCTCACCGGAGGAGAATATGCGACCGTTTGAGCGGTGGCTTGCTACACTTTCACTAAATCAGCTTCCTCGAGGTTGGGCGTTCTGTATCGTCTCCGCCAGTTCTTCTCCCCCGCACAGTTGCTATCTATATACAGGGGCATTGTCCGCCCTCTATGGAGTATGCATCTCACGTGTGGGGGGGCTCCACTCACGCAGCTTTCTTGGACAGAGTGGAGTCTAAGGCTCTTCGTCTCATCAGCTCTTCTCCTCTTACTGATAGTCTTCTACCTCTTAATTTCCACCGCCATGTTGCCCCTCTTTCTTTCTTCTATCGATATTTCATGCTGACTGCTCTTCTGAACTTCCTAACTGCATGCCTCCCCCCCCCCCTCCCGCGGCTCTGCTGACGCGACTTTCTACTCATGCTCATCCCTATACTGTCCAAACCCCTTATGCAAGAGTTACCCAGCATCTTCACTCTTCCATCCCTTACACTGGTAAACTCTGGAACAATCTTCCTTCTACTGTATTTCCTCCTGCCTACGACTTGAACTCTTTCAAGAGAAGGGTATCTGGACACCTCTCCTCCGAATTGAGCTCTCTTTCGGCCACCTCTTTAGATTCTTTTTTGTGAGCAGCGAGTAGTTTTTTTTTATTATTATTATTGTTTACTTTTTTTGTGCCCTTGAGCTGTCTCCTTTGTTGTAATATATATATATATATATATATATATATATATATATATATATATATATATATATATATATATATATATATATATATATATATATATATATATATATATATATATATTTGCTGGTGACTATTTAGGAAATCGAGGAAACACGAGGATCCCGAGAGCTTTCATGTAATACATCTTCAGGGGAAAGGTACAGAAGTGGAGAGTAAAAGTGCTTATATACAAAAAAGATAAACTTTGGCCTGGTTCCTTTATGGCAACTTCGTCTCAGCTTTTGGTTTCCTGTTTATCCAATCCTGTTATTTTAGTATCTCTTAGTATATTTCCAGCACAATGTATTTTATAGGTAACAAGAGAATAGAAGAATATTACTTAATATACTTATAATATTATCATAACATTTTCACAAGGTAGAATATTAAGTTGTTTAAGCATCAGCTGGACTACCATTTCGTCATTTGA